>NC_061067.1:8573734-8756234 GCF_021917145.1 Hypomesus transpacificus
CATCACTGTCAAGGGGAAGAATATGTTTGTGTGTGTGTGTGTGTGTGTGTGTGTGGGTGGTGGGGTGTGTGTGTGTAGGGGGAAGGGGGGAGTTTGAGGGTGGGGAGGGAGGGAGGAAGGGCAGGAGGGAGGGCAGGGGGTTAAAACTATCCAGAAAGCCGTTTAAAAATCTATTTTCGATCTATTTCAGCAAATTATAGCAGGACACACGTCCAAGTACTCAAGTGTGGTTAATTACAGTGAGTTCTAGCTCTGGAAACATGAAAAGCAGGGTGGCGTTTCAGGTTTGTAATTACACTGGTGAGGGGCGGGTGGGAGGGGGGGGGGGCTGTGTGTGTGGATGGATGTGTGTGTGTGGAAAAATGCTTGTGTGTGCCCTGAATGTGTACGTGTGGATGAATGGTTGTGTGTGTGTGCGTGTGCCCATGTGTGTGTGTGTGTGTATCCAAGCATGTGTTTGTGTTAGGTCCAAACATGAAGGAAGCCTGTCAGGGCCTAACAGGGCCGATGGTCCACTTCCTGTCTTGTAATGAAAACCTGGGTAGCTCCGTTTAACAGCCCCGACTAAACCATAGGAGGGCTTGGAGGACGTGTGTGTGTGACAGAAGGACTCACCATCGACTCAGGGCAGTATCCGGGTAGCCGTGACAGTAGGTGCTTCAAACGGGATTCACTTTTAATGGTGGTGAGCTGTTTGGGGAGGGGAGAAGTTGGTTAGAGTGGCGTCAAACTGCCCACCGTGGCAACACATGATGTTGTGTCCCTCGTGAGACCCGACCGTGTGGACTCAGGCTTGGCATGGCTCAGTCGGAAGCTCAACACAGATCCAGCCTTGTCCAGAACTGTGAGGGCCATTCAGTGGCAAAACTCAACAGGCATCCTGGTCCAAGTTCACACTAGGGTTAGGGGATAGGAGCACATTTTCCTCTGGACCACCGTCACTGCTTCGGCCTGTGATTGCCGATGTACTCGGCAATTTACGTGTAGTTGTGTAACAGACTGTAGTTGATTTGCGATCCGTACCGATTCCTGTAATCCCCTGAATCTCGATGCATAGCCGCAGTGAAAATATGCAGGCTAGGTGACAGATGTGTGCTTGTTGAGCCGCTGAAGGTTCATTTGATTGGTAACAATCGCAAACTAGCTGTGAGCATGTAGGCCAGAGACGCATGTAAATCTTGTGGACCGGACCGACAAAGCAGGCCCTATGTTTTTTTTACGTTTAATCTTTGAAGCTGTCCTCTGAGATAAATTGATTCTCTCTTTTGAGAAAACATACTTTAACTATGTAAGCTCTAAACGATATTGTCAGTTATGGAGTCCTTATCGAGAATGTGTTTTCTGCTAATGAGGGCTGTCCTGAGCCAGTTAACATGCTGATATTTGTTGTTTATCTCCTAAGCTGTGCCTATCTCAATGTCACTCTCGAGACAAGAACTTAATTGGCTTGTGAAAACCCTGCGTTGTCTCCAAAACCCAAGAAGGTTTACTTTCTCCACACCTCTGGCAGAAGCCTTCTGCTGCTGTGTCGACACCCCACCAGACACACACCCCCACAGACACACACACGCACCCCCAGACGCACACAAACAGGAATCCTGGGAGAATCCCTGCTCTGCCAAAAGTCTCTGGCTGCTCTGCCTAGTCATGAAATGAGTTAAGAGAGATTTATGATTCATAGATTCAGACCCAGACATTGAGCGCTCAAAGCATGGGAAAGGTACTCTCTTTTCTATAAGAATGACTTCTTCACTGTCCTAAAGTCTTCATTCAATATGAATATACGTTCTGAATATTATTACTATTATTATCACAGCCTTAACTAATCTAGTAAGTGTCCTTACTTTCATTCATCCATCCATCCATACTACATTCTTCCTCCACACAGCCTGGAGCCGGAGTCTACTTTCTGGAGAGGTGAGATGGATGTCTCTCTCTCTCTCCTCTCTCTTATCTGTCTCCCCTCTCCCTCTCCTCTCTCTCTCTATCAGTCCCCGTCCATCCTAAAAACAAATGCCGTGGATGAGCCAAGAGGTGCCAGCACATTTGCAAACGCACGACAGATCCTTCTTCTTCATCTCTCTCTCTCTTTCTCTCTCTTCTTCTCGCTCATTCTGCTCTCGCTCTTTTCTCTCGCTGAAAGATAAACAAATGCAGGCTGACAGATAGAGCTTCTAAAGGCCAGTGGCTTTTTCCTTTCAGAGGCTGGAGCTTAGGCTCATCAAAGGCCCAGCCATGAGAGGCAGCCATCCATTAGAGAGAAAGAGAGAGAGGCCTGGTGATTACAGTGCTGAACCAAGGTGGCACACACACACACACACTTTCAAAGCCATTGCTAGACAGACATTATTTGACTATTCCTTCTCCATTTCTCTCTTTTCTCTCCAGCCTTGTAACAGCAGGTGCAGGGACCAGGACAGGGTGACATTGCCCCCCCCCCCCCTCTCCACACCCCATCCCTCTCTCTCTCTTTCACTCTTTTCGCCCGTTCTCTGTCAGCCCTCGAGCCTTCCCACCAAGTGGCAGTGACAGGACCACGTTTCAACTCTGTCTGGCGCTGGAGAAAAGAGCCTTTCACAGCCCGCCTCCTTCCTGTGGGGCCAGGAGAAGGAATCAAGGAGCTGACGTGTGCTGCCTTCACACATTCCTCCGCCACAATGAATAAGATTGACGGAGAAAGAGAGAGAGACATAGGAGGAGACACAGGGGAGAGTGGAAAAGAGAGAGAGAGACAGAGAGAGGGAAAGAGGGGAGGAGAGGGTGAGAAGAGAGGCAAATGAGGAGAGGGATGAGAGAGAGAGGAAGACAGAGAGGAGAAAGAGAGGAGAGAGAGGAGCGCAAGAGGGATAAAGAGACAGATGAGAGAGAGGGACAAAGGGAGGAGAGAAAGGGGAGAGAGAGTGTGAGATGAGAGCAGGAGAGAGGAGAGAGAAAGGGATAAAGAGAGACAGACATGGGAGAGAAGAGAGAGAGGGGAGAGAGAGAGAGACCCCTCACCTTCTCCCAATTCAAGAAGGAGGGATGCAGAACTTCTCTACTCACTCATCGCTGCACTTCAAAGGAACGATAAAAAAAAACTTCTCAGCCGTCTTTTTCAAAGTCTCTTATTTATCATCTTTGAATGCATGATACTGAAAGGTGTGCTTTGGCTCAGAGAGTCGCACCGTGTTCAGGAGTGTGTGTGTGTGTGTGTTTATGACAGCCAGTAACTCAAAAAGACGTGAAGGTCGGAGTTTGCAGGTGTGCAGTACGTGTGTGTGCGTGTGTGAGTGTGTGTGTGTGTGAGTGTTGAGCGCAGTCTCACCTGATCGCATGCTTCCCTACATGGTGAAAGCTCCGCGGCATGATTGCAGCAGGCAGGATCTGTGGAACACACACACACACACAGGTTAATCTTTACTTTCCCGCAATCTTCACTCTCCCTTCCTGTCAGGTTTCCTGTTGAGTCTGTCCATGCTTAGCTGCAGACAGAGAGATCTTCCAGAGAGGCACCCCCCCTACCCCACCCCCCCCCAGCCTCCAGTCCCAGGATCAGCCTCACAGCCTCACAGCCTCACAGCCTCAGGTGGGCTCCAGGGGTGGCAGTGTGGCTGGTCTAATATCAGCCTCAGGTTGTAAGTCTGGGCATCCACACCAACGCCCTTCTGAATGAGAACGTCGCTCTAGCGGGTCATTCTGGGATCAGGAGAGGCTGGCGTTGCATCCGGCACCTGTTTTAGCACGCAACGTTGCTGCCCTGTGTCTAAACAGGCCCCACCGCTGACCCCAGGCCTGGAGGACATGGTGGGGAAAGAGCTCGGGACGTTCTGGCCGACATGACAACACAGAGTGCACCGGACAGATTATTGTACCAGACACAGACAAGGATACTTTTGATGATACCAGGCTGGAGGAAATCGCATCGCTCTGAGAGTCTCCCGCTCTTACGTGCTCTCAGTCCTCTCATCTAGGACCAGACCTCCTCCTCCTCCTCCTCTCCTCCTGCATCCAGTGCATCACTTAGCCTTGCAATCAACATCATCATCAAGTTTGTACTTGTTTCTTTTTCGAACCCTCTTTTTTGTCCATCCGTTTTAATACTGCGGCGGCGGTGATGTGTGTGTGTGTGTGTGTGTGTGGAGGCAGTCTCAGTGGTGGAGCTGACATCTGAGAGGGACCCGTAAGTGGACCTGATTGAAACCAGGACGCGGCTCCAGATACCAGACAGCAACGAGACTGCCTCTCTCTGGCCTCACCACAAGCAGCGGCCCTTTGAAGAACCTGTGTGTTTATCCCGGTCTGTCTATCTGTGTGTGTGTGTGTGTGTGTCTTGACGAACCGCCATTTGACTGCACGTCTGCAACCTGAAAATTGTGTCGATGATAGGTGTTGCGTCACCACTGGTTACAAAACTGAAGGGGATAGAAGTAAACACACACGCACACACACTCCTTTATGAATCGCAATCTCTCTGGCACAAATACACATTCTTTCTCCTCTCCAGTTCTCTTCCTTCCATCACTCGGAGACTGTGAACATGTGCTAGACTCAGCTACTTTCCCTCCCTGCCTCCCTGCCTCCCTGCCTCCCTGCCTCCCTGCCTCCCTGCCTCCCTGCCTCCCTGCCTCCCTGCCTCCCTGCCTCCCTGCCCCCCAATCTCCCTGCCTCCCTGGCTGCCTCCCTCTGACTCGTCCAGGGAACATGTGCTAGTGTTTGGAGCTAGCTCTCCCCTGCTAGCTACTGTGGCCCTGTGTTCAGATCAACAGCCGCAATGCCACCCACAAGCCACATCAAAGGAATTCTCCTCTTAAAGCCCCCACCCCCCCCCCCCCCCCCCAACGCTCTCTTGGCCGCCACCCCTTCTATGACGGCCCCCCCACCTCCCATGCTAACCAGACCACACCCCCTCTCAGACCCAGGGACCCCTACAACCCCCCCATCCCCCCCAAAGCCATCCTGCGGCCTGGGACAACTACAAACTAGCCTCCAGAGTTGTGTGGTGTGAAAGGAGGGATGGATGTCAGTCTCTTCTGCGCGTGTGAGACTTTTGAGTGTTTCGGTGCGTGTTTTGTTTTACGTATGTGTTTCTCTGGCAGGAATTAAGGCCCAAGAACTTAAAAAAAGCTGCACTTGACAGGCCCTGTTGGCAAACGGAGTGGATCAAACAAGAACGAGAAGCAGACAGAGAAGGGAGGAGGGGGGGGGGGGGGGGGTTACAAAAGACACCCCACCCCTTCCTCTCCCCCAACCCCTGGCCACAACACAGCTTCTGGAATCCATTTTGGCTCCAAAGTGAAAAAGTGTCGTCCTGAGGATGAGCAGAGCCCATCTCCCACCCCTGGCTCTCAGAATGTGTGAGTGTGTGTGAGAGAGAGAGAGAGAGAGAGAGAGTGTGTGTGAGTGTGTGTGTGTGTGTCCAGCCGGAAGAGGACGAGGCAGTTTAGGGAGCGAGGAACAGTACAGGAGAAGAGTACAGTATTCACTGTCCCTAACGCTGGGGCCAGAAGCCAGAACAGCCACATTCTCCCACAGGGTGGGGGAATGGGGAGATGAGGAGATTGGTGAGCGCTGAGGGGGTGGAATGGCCAAAAATAAGGCTGATCCTAATTAAAAGGGAGGGGTAAAAAACGGAAAAAGTGGAGCAGTCACCGTCAATGGGAGAGGAGGGAGAAGGGAGGAAGGGGAGGCAGCCTCACAGGGTCGTCAGTCTGCCCGTGCACAAGGCTAGCTCCTGGCCCCTCTCTTAACGAGCTGCCATTTTAATGACCCAACGGCCAGTGCAGCGGAGCACAACACCTCCTCAATTCGGCAGCCTATCAGCTCTGCAGCACGAGCCTGCCTCAGCCTCTCAGCTCGGCAGCCCGGGGACCCGCCCTCTGCCTCCGCTGAGGGGAACCCAGCCGACAGAGCCCCGGAGATCCAGAGAAACAGAGAGAGAACGGTCCCTCCAGGCCAAACCAATGACTGTTGCCAAGGGCAGTTGATAAAAGCCATGGCAACCGCACCGGTTGCTCTGTTCATGTGTCTGCTTCAATAGGAGCTAGAATACTACAAAATGCGACGACATGTCTATTCTGCTGGCATTGGAGGAAGCGACTGTGGCAAATCGGGATAGAGGAGCAGGGGGAAGGGGGGAGGTAGAGGAAGAGAAGAAGGAGAGGGGAAGGAGAGGGGGAGGAGAAGGATAGGAGGAGGAGTGGAGGGTTGAGAGGAGGAGGAGAGGGGGAGGAGGGCTGGGAGGGGGAGAAGGAGGAGTGTCCTCTGGTGTTGTATTGAGTTGTAATAGACTAGGACAGACACTGCCCAGTCAGAGAAAGAGAGGGAGGGAGGGAGAGAGAAAGAGAGGGAGGGGGCTCTTTAACAATGTACAGGACAGCGAGTGGAGGAGAGGGAAAGAATGTGGGCCAAAAGAACGGATGGAGGGATGAATGGCGGGGAGGGGGGATACTCAGTAATGTACAGACAGTCAGACGACCATTGCTGCTAATGAGCATGCTGTAGAGAGAGCCCATTACTGAACACTCCACACACACACACACACCCACCTCCTACACACACTCAATACATACACCACAGGACAATGGACACATACAGAGAGCAGTACAGACTGTCCAGTCCAGATCAGACACATGCCCCTGTCTGTGTGTGTGTGTGTGTATGTATTACAGGCCAGGGGAACAGCTTGCAAGCAGATGCAGGGCCTATTGGGGGGGTGACAGGGGTATGGACAGGTGAGTAAAGGGACAGATGGGCAACAGAGGGGGGAAAGAGATAAGAACACACACACACACACATATCCAGACCCCATACTGACCCGTCCGTCATGTGTTTGTGTATGTGTGTATGTGTGTTGATCCATTCAGCCTCTCCAGGGCACATATGGTTCCCCAATAGGGGACAAAGCAAACACAATGGGGGGGGGGGAGGGGGCTGAGAGGATCCATCACCTGGTGGCTGACACACACACACACACGTGCAAATGCTGACTGACAGCCACAGTACAAAGGCGTGTTCTAGAAAGGAGAGAGAAAAGGAGGGAGTAAAAAGAGATTCAAAAGAACAACAACAAGAGTGTAATATCACAGTCATGTGAACGGGGGGGAGGGGGAGTTCGAGGGCGACGAACCGCAGGCGCCAGAGTTGTTGCTGACACACCAGTGACGTGAACTGCTGCCGTCCGACATGTATGGAAATGAAGATCTGATAGACACGCATGCCGATCGACAGACGGCCATCTTTAAACCATTACCGTCGTCCACGGCAACTGCCATGAGAACGCACATGCTGGCTCGGAACGTTACCCCTTCGTGTCAACGTTCCACGACAACATCATGTTCTGTTTTGATTTAGAGAGGTTTAGAGATGTAGGTGCGGTGGTGTTTTGTAAGTCGACTCTGAGTCAAGTTGGCTGCGCTCTAAACCATTGAAGTCCACTGTGAAAGTTGATTTAAGTTGCCGATTCAAATGATTCAAATCACTGAATCGACTGTTCAAGTGACTCGATTTGTGGATTCACTTGGCTCAGCTCTGACGATTATCTAAGGTTTAGCCAGGAAGAGAGGTCTGGCAAGCAGACTGTGAGTTCCCTTCAGACACTTTCCTTTCCTCTCAACAATAAAACACACACAGAGAGGGCTTCAAACTGAAGGACAAAACGGACAAAAATATTCACACAATGACAAACAGGCTGGAAATAGCAGCGCAGCCTGCAGTGGGCTGTCGATAAGAAGCGGAATGTCAATGCTGTCTACTCCCACCTGAGAAACTACAACAGCCCAAAACCTCCATGCCTCCCAGCTAGTCCACTTCCTGTACGGACAGTGGACACAGTCATCAGGTTTGGCTCGTCTGTCGTCCTTTCATTCCTCTCCTGAAGACTTGAACCAACAAACGTCTCCCTGTCAGAGCTGAGAAAGGCAGCTAGGTCACAAGCAGAGACAGAAACCATAACAACATTGAAGTCTGACTGTAACCTCTCATATTCGTTTCCCATAATGTATACAATGTCTATGTCTGGTGGGAGCGTAAACAGACAGACACTCTCACACAGGGCTGGAGAGAAGCGGGTTCCTGTCTGATATTACGTTCCTTCCTGCATTCCTTGGTGGGAGCCCCGACCCTCTGGGGGAGAGAGCCTAATGCCTCGGGGTCAAAGGTCACTTCCTGTGTATTAATTAATTGCCATCTGACATCGGCAGTGAGGCATTAAGGGATCAACATTTTGGAGAGGAGGGAAGGAGGAGAGAAGGAGAGAAGGAGGAGGGAAAGAGAGAAGGAGAGAAGGAGAGAAGGAGGAGGGAAGGAGAGAAGGAGAGAAAGAGAGAAGGAGGAGGGAAGGAGAGAAGGAGAGAAGGAGAGAAGGAGGAGGGAAGGAGAGAAGGAGAGAAGGAGAGAAGGAGAGAAGGGAGAGGAAGTGTGGAGGTATGGTCTGAGAGGCACGAGTGATTGACCTGTGCTCTGTTTCCTGCCTTGACTCTACCAGCCCTGCTCACCGCGAGAGGAGACAAGCTGACCCCAACAGGCCAGAGGAATGGAGGAAAGTCCAACCAATGTCATTGTTAAAAACAAGCCCTTAACCACTCAAATATATATATTTTTTTTTTTTTGAGAATCTTAACATTGAAGATTGAAGCAAGATTATTTTTATCAATAACGTTATAGGATCTTAAACAACTATTTTTTTATAAAGTAAACTTTGCTGTTTGCTCTATTGACTAGAGTTTCAATTTAACGTGATTGAAGTTTGCCCGTGACACAGAGGGGGCAGGCGCTCAATCACAAAGACGCTGTCGAGTCTCTCTTAACAAAACGGATTCGTTACTGGAACGTGAATCTGTATTGCCATTAAAGGCAGATCAAGGCAGATCTGAAACGTTATGGGAGCGGAACTCCACGCGTTGCGCCTAAACTTAAAAGGGCCTCAAATGTTTTCACACATCTAGAAAGGCTTTCTCTCTCTCTCTCTCTCTCTCTCCATTGAAGACACTTCAAACTTTGTCCTGTGATGAGGCTGCGGGGAGATAGAGGAGGAGTGAAGCGACGGGTTTTGGGAAACTTAAAGGCCTGGCAGGGACAAACATCTCCGTCCAGCTGTTCACTCTGTCCACCATCTGGGAAAGACTGAGGCATGAAAGGAACAGAAAGAGAGGGATGAGACGGAAGGATACAGACGAATGGGCACGAAAAGAAGGGCCGCTGATACAATCATCAGCTTTAAATGAACGGATAAAAGAGGCGACGCTGATCTGTGACACGGTCGATGTCTTTGGTGAAGAACAGTTTCTTGGCACCTTGATTGTGAAGTGCTAATCGCTGTGATGGACAATGGACAGTCTGAAGGTTTTACTACTGCACATACAGTCTCTGTCCGGCACTACATGTCCATAGTTAGGACCGTCTACGACGTACATGTGCCCTTCGTGGGAGTCCACGTGGTGAGTGTGGTGTGCGTGCCTGCGCGTACGAGTGTGTATGTCCGTGTGTGCGCGTGCATGTGTGTGCGTGCATGTGTGTGTGGTACCCATGGTTGTGTATCAGCTGAGAGGGAGCCCAGTCCAGAGCTCCCACATGCTGACCAGGTGTTAAGCGACGTGCACGTATGAGTAAGCTACGTTTCGGGCGCACCTGAACACCATCAGCGGGCGGAGAGACCAGATGTGTGTGCGTGCGTGCGTGCGTGCGTGTGTGCGTGTGTGTGTGTGTGTGTGTGTGTGTGTGTGTGTGTGTGAAAAAGAGAGCACCTCCAGATGGCCAAGCTGATCCTCCCCCTTACTTCATATTCAATTAGAAGAAATCAAACAGGGCAGGAAACAAGCCTCTTCTGTCCTGGACAACTGCTTTTGAAGAGGACCGCGTGTGTGTGTGTCTGTGATTGGAAAGTAAATGAACCAGTGTAATGACTTGCATATGTCCAGGTAAGGGGATGGGTGGAAGGGGAGTGAAAGGGGGGAGTGAAAGGGGGAGGAAGAGAGGTATGGTTTGGGTTGAGGTGGGGGTTGAGGTGGGGGTTGAGGACGAATACTGGGGGAAAGAATCAACTCCAGTCTGGGCATCTGTTTTCTGGCAAAGGATGAAAGGAGGAGTGCACGTCCCTCTCTCCCATAAGGAGTCCTCCTGTCCTCCTCCCCTGGGGCTCTCAGAGACCGGCCTGCCAGCTGAGGCCGCTCAGAGTACTACACTACCCACAATCCCTGGGGGCCTTTCTGCAGGGCCACATGCCTTTATATGGCTTCATATATGTGTCGTAAGGGTTTAGGCTTGATGATGGGACGCCATGATGGAAGCAGGCCCCTCAAGGCTTCCATGCACACCATAACACAGACACACTGGAGACCCAGAGCGATACGTGGGGCTTCTCAGTGCAGCTGGTCCTGCCGTTACAAATGGCCATGTTGTTCCATGGTTGTGTAAGCTACAACTCTGACTAGAGCACTGATGGCTGATCCGATATGGACTCTTTGAAGTGTGGATTGTAATAAATGTATGGCAGTGGATATTCCCTTGTTGCAGCAGATGATCTGATCTCACCTGATTTACACACACACACACACACACACACATACACTTGTAGTAGTTGTGTCAATTTATACAATATACATTACACTGCAAAAAACCTCATGGCCATAATCTAATAAAGTGAACATCTTGGATCTAAAACTTGGCAACATAGGCCTACAAGGTAAGATGATATTCCTGTCTAGACATCATTTTTTTTTCGTCGTTTTATTTCATATAATAAAAATTATGTTCAGCCGTTTGTTACCGTACTTTTATGCTCTGTTTAGGTTTGTGTGAAGGTAATGAGTTATGTATTGGTTATATATGATGATGTTGCGTTGGGCAATGCAACATGTTGAAGATTTGCAGCCTAAAACCTAGCCTTGTGCCAGAAGAACATGTTACACGATCATTTAAAAGCGGCTAAATGTGCTTGAGGCTTTGAGCAGAACAATTATCATGTTTGTGGGGTTTATGAATATACCAAAACGTGCATTCAGTTCATACTGGACATTGTCGAAATTTCAGTTGAGGCAAAGACATTTGCTTCAGTTTTCCTTGCCCAGTTCCCCTCAACGCTTGGCTTTGAGGACCTTAATTGGTTACAGATGCATTCTGAAAACAGGAAAGTCTATAGCTTCAATAGATGCCGAATAAAAAGAAACGAAAATACAGCGACCATGTCATCTAAATAGGTGGAATTTGCAAGTCGCCTGACGGAGGAACTGAGACAAAGAAGAAAACCGTTATCTCGCGTTGGTAACCCTTGGACTGATGTTTTTTCCAGATGTTGTCGAGAGGCCGCGCACGCAGCGCCACGACTAACGGAAAGTTCAACTAATCTGAAAATAACCAAACTAATGTTGGCCATGGACAATGTGTGTCCCAACTAAATTCATGGCAATGTGCCCCGTCTTTCATGTTAGTAGCACACATTGTGACAGATGTCTCGTGTCAGAAACTCTAGTGCGGTATTATTTACCCCGGCTAAATCCACATCCTGAGCGCATGTGGACTTCTTAAAGCACTTTCCTAAAGATCAAAGTGCCTCACACGGCCAGATGCTAATTTATAGCCGCACCACCCGTATCCAGAACCCCTCCACAAAGATTCAGATCTGGGAATTCCATAGGTTTCAGCTGGGTAGCGGAGTGCTGGACGTATGTTATTAAGAAATCAATAGCCTCAGCGGGGAACGGTTGGCAATGCAGCCTACTTGACAAGCAGCGCCAAACGGGTGAAAAGTGTAACAAATGTGCCAAATGGCAAAAGCCACAAGGTTGTGTTGACTGTAGGAATTAACATGAGAATGCAAAGTCAAACGGAGTGTTGTCTTACAACCGCAATAAAACGCCGGGCTATTAGAGGGCTATACACACTTCATTATGTGCGAGATTGATGTTCTGCTTTTTCCAATTATCAAGCCATGCAATTTGTTTGAGAAGTTTAGTTAAAGTTGGTGACCGCCTGGGCTATATTTAACGCTTTCAACTTTTATACGTGGAAAATTGCCGACGTGGAATATGTACAAAGATTGTTTTTTAGAGCATCTATTTACCATCCATTGAACCAATTGACAGTTGAAAAGGGTGGACAGCATGAATGAAAATTAAAATCTAGGCAACAGAGTTATGAGGTAACCCTCTGTTCCCCAGGCACTGCTATCCGCTACGAATCCGCTTCCTTCCTCGCCTGATGTTCAGAAAATAGTAGGCTATAATTCATGTTTACAATGTAGCCTAAAGCTGTGAACGTTGTGTTATGTGTAAACTGTTGTATAATAGCCTATGTAGCTGAGTGCTTATGCAAAGTGTAATGTTTAAGATATATTTTGCAGTAGTTTACAACGTTAGGCTACTCTATTACAGGATGCGAGTAGATGCGAAGCAACAAGTTGTATCTCGGCGCACTGAAAACTTAAATCACCACTCTATTTGCAACATAAATAGCACTAGCAATGGACTGAACGAAAAATATTAAAGTGCACTGGTTCATCAAAACCCAGAAACGATCGTAAGCACAGAGGTATCAATTACAGTATGAAACGGAACAAGCGCAAAGTGGGACTTACCCTGAGTAAGAACCAAATCGTAGAAGTTGAAGGCGAGAACAAAACTGATTATCTTAAAACACACATACATCTTATTGAAATCCTAAAGTGCATTGTGAACGGAAACACAAATGTAACTGTGTGGCAGCCGCTGTTAGCTCCATGGGACCCTCTCCGTTGGCAACATCGGCGTCTGCGGTTCCCTTCTCGTGATCCGTTCATATACCAGGCCGAGCAGCGGAGATGGAGACATGGCCCGATGGTCACACAGCGCATGCGCACAGAAGAGAAAAAAGTATTTGCGGCGTCGCTCTCACCGGTCACAAGAGGGCTAGATTGACAGTGGCATGATAGATGGATTTAGCCTACTATCTTGAAAACGACTTTGTCATGAATATATGTACGTTATATGCACCGAGAGTGGTGGGAATGAAACGGATTTCTAATTTTGAAGACAAACATCAAAATGCAGTCAGCAGACCGTCTTTTTTGTTTCACAACAATGTTCTTCAAAGCTAAACACTGAACTTTTGCACTAACCCAATAAAAGAATAAAAGCCTACCTTATACCAAATTTACATACTCCCAATGCTTTGACTCACAGTAGGTCTACACATTGAAAACAATACAATCTCTGTGCAGCTAAAACATGAGGTGCAAACAGGCCTACAGACACAGTTGTTGCCCGTCTGTGAAGACCAGTCGTGACAGGCCACACCTGCAGCTGAAATGACTCTCTCAGTGAAAATGTCCTGAAGAAACCATTATGTCAAGCATTGGACATCTGGTTAGCGAAGATGCAAACTCCCTAATGGAAAAGCACAACACAACGTTTAGCATGGTGGACCAGACTGTCAGGCCTTACAATGGGCCCAATGTTGGGATGATGAGACAGCCTTTCGTGGTGCCTCAGGGCTGGACCACAAACTGAGGAACTCTTTCTCTCTCTTCCTCACGGTCTTCTTCCATATTTCCAGCTCTCCCTGACTTGAAACAAATTCAACGTTAGTGTAGGTTTTAACCACATTTGAAATGGGTGCTAGGAGTGTTTGTATTTTCAACTGCGTGTGTGTGTGTGTGTGTGTGTGTGTGTGTGTGTGTAAGCATACAGTACATCTATGCCTGAGTGTGTATGGGTAATTTGAACAAGACTTGGTTGTGGGGGGCCACAGTGCTGACTCCAGTGTCTAACGTCCTCCCAGCCCTCACCCCTGACCCCTGACCCCTGTGAAAGGGGCCCGTCCCCCTACGGACAGATCTACCCGCTGTTTCACACAAAAGGCCGGGACTGGCAGCTAACATGGGAATTAGACAGGACAAAAGTGAGACAGAGGAGATGCCTGAATATTCTTCAGACATCACTTCCTGTTGATGAGGCCATTTCCTGTCACAGGGAGGATGTAACCAGTGACTTTGATGGATGGGGGATTTGGAAATATATATGTTTTACTTGTTTATAAGTATGAGTGTGTGTGTGTGTGTGTGTAAACACGGTGGTTTCAGAGAGAGCTTGTCCTTCGGCTTCTCAGGGCCAACCCCAGTCTGCAGTCCTCAGTCTCCCCCAGGCTACACCAGGCCTTTCAACACCTGTCAGATAGAGCTATGAGAAAGTTTCACACACACACACACACACACACACACACACACACACACACACACACACACACACACACACACACACACACACTTAATAATGTTATTACTGGCACTCAACACCGCATGCCAAGATACTGTATATGTGTTACTGTATGGGTGTGAATGAAAATCCCTACATTTCCACAGTGCTGTAAAAGCAAGCAACCTGCAGGTCCACACAGACACCCCTAGAGACGCAGATGTTTGGGCTGTGTGTGTGTGTGTGTGTGTGTGTGTGTGTGTGTGTGTGTGTGTGTGTGTGTGTGTGGAAGCTCTCTCTGTGAGTGATGGATGTTGATCAATACTATGTGGTCAGAGAAAGCGAGATTTTTAGAGGGAGGTTCAGGGCTTAGACTGTGGATGTATATGAGAAACTGTCTTTTCACATGGGGTTAGCTTCTAGATTGCAAGTTCTGATTTTTCATGTCCTATGTACGTGTGTGTGTTTGCGCACACTTCTTGCCAAAACCAAAGTTGACTCATACTGTAGACTATACCTTTATTACATCCAAAGTAAACATCACTGCCCAAACCGTTTTTTAACCAAAGGAGTTTTAACAGGCTACGGAATAAAATAAAGACAACTTTGGTCAATTACAGTAATAACCATAATGTCTATCTATATTTCCATTCTACGAGCACAGGCCTTGCCAAGCCTTGCAGCCATCTAAAGTGGTATATATTAACCGAATGACAGCAGTTTTCAGATCACCACACACAGCACACCTCCCCCATACAGGGCTAGCTGCCGGCTGCCTCACAGAGAAGGAAGTGCCCTCTACTTTGTGGTGCGCGAGCGGCCATTAAATGGGTCAGAATTCCGTGATTGAGTCCGATTTAATTTGACACGCCACGGTGGGCCAGGACTGGGCCTGCGTCCAGGAGCTCCACCTAGTTGAGAAGCTGTGTGTGTGTGCTCATGTGTGTGCGCGTGTGTGTGTGGGTTGTCACATCCTGAGTTTCCTTATAATCACCAGCCTCTCAGGAAGAGCTCTTCTCTTTCATGGCAGTGTGAGTGGCACAGCCCGTGAGGCGATTGAGGACGCGGAAAACCCGCGTGTCTGTGTGTGTTTGATGTCTTACCAAAGTTAAGTGCGTGTGCAGCTGAAATATAGACTAGAGCGGAGCGTGGTGACAAACGCGGGCATTCCATGTGCACGTGTGTTTGTGTGTTTGTGTGTTGACGTGATCCGATACAACTTAACGGCAAATGTCAACCCCAGTGGATGTCGACAAGGCCCGGGCTTGTGTGATTAGAGCCCCAGTGCTCCTATATTTAGACACAGCTAACCGTGTATGAACTGAAGCCCAACCATACCCCTCATTACCTTCTAATGATCATGAAGTCTCCACATAATCACAGTGTTCTCCACCAATGGACACTCTGCAGGCTGCCCTTCACGTGTCACCAATACTGTAGTACACTACGGGAGGGGGGAGGAGGGAGAGGAGGAGAGAAGAAGAGAAGGAAGGAGGGAGACAGGTGGTGGGGGGGATAATGATGGCTGAGTGTTATATCTCTCTGTCTCTCTCTGTCTCTCTCTCTCTCCCTTTCTCTCTCTCTCTCCGTCTCTTTCGCAGACACACATCAGAGGCTATACCTAACAGATGACATCAACAGGCCCGTTGTCTCTATCTCTGCTACATCCATTCATCTGTGGTCGCCAAATATCCCTCGCCACAAAGTCACAAACCCCGTTTGAAAAACAGCTATGAAAGCGGCTATGACAAGCCACGTTTGAGCCACAATTGCCAGGCTCCAGCCTCTGGTTGGTACGGCTTGCTATATTTAACCCAGTCGAGTATATTTAGACCCAAACAGAGCAGGTTGGAAATGGCAGGCTGCAGGGGTGCGGTCAAAAACATTTCCCAGCAACCCATGGTGTCTGGACTGCGTTTGTGGCCATCCCACTCTTACAAGGTCACTTTGATGGAAACACAAGAGCCCGTTCCCCCCCCCTCCCACAACTTCTTTCTCATCCTTAGTTGAACCTCCTCTCATCCCTTACTCCCGGTCAGTTTGTCTTTCAGCAAGTGGCTGACAGTGTCTGTCTCCTGCAGAGGGATGCAGATGGATGGGTTAAGCAGTTCAGGTCAACCGCGTAAGGTCTCCACACACCCTCGCTGCCAGTCCTAGACCCTAGGTCTTTGCAGTGGAAGTACAGAGGACCTGTCATCGTGTGCATGCTTGTGTACCAGGACGTTATGAAGCAGGGCTGAACTTGCCTCGGTAAGACTCGGTGATGTCTCCTGGCTGGCCATACAGTCTGTCATAGAAGCTGTCCTCCCATGACAGTTACAAGACAGCATGAACGGTAATTTAGTCTAAAAGTGGAACAGCCCAAAACCACTGAAAGAATCCCATTCTGACTCCGGCCCATTCTGTGGCCGGACTTTAAGCCAAACCGATGACTTGTTTTCACGGACAATAACAAAGATTCAATTTCAGCTTTTTTTCTCTTCTTTCTGGCGTGTTTTTCTCCAAGCCTATCCCGTGGTCCATTCTTTGTAGCTGAGGCAGACTTCTCTCTGGTCTAGAGTTTCAACCTGGAGTTCCCCAGAGGGGGCTGAGTATTGTCAGTGAGCTCACCTGTTGTCTCTTGCTGGCTGGTCAAACATCTCAGTGAGAATACAGTGTCCTCCTGGTACTTCTGTAGATGATCAGCTCCCCCTTCAGGACAGATATGGAACAACAGCAAGGGACAGTTAGGCTGAGCAGGACAGCGCTGGGACAGATAGGCCTACGGATTGTCATACCGGCAGACAGACAGTCACCTTTCAGGACCGACTTCTGTATTTAGATAAACCATGTACTCCAGAGATCACCACAAGTTAGACTTGATTAAGGATGGGTAAAAATAAGATGTCTATAGGCTCTCCAAAACACCACATACACAGACAGACACACACAGAGACCTGAGACAACAGCTCAAATAAACCCTTTACTGTCTCGATGGAAGCATTCATCAGTGAGGTAGACTTTCTAGAAGAGACTTTCTGACACATGTTGGGAAAATCTGTCTTGTTAAACGTCAACAGAACCCAGTGTGTTTACAGGGTGCGATCAAAGCACACGTCAATAAGTAAGGCGGTTGTTGTTTTCATCGCGGCGGTATTGTTTGGGCACGGAGCCTGGCGCGAGTGCCTCCGTTAAACACCGCCAACGTGTCGACTGGCATCTTTACAGGAGAAGAAGAGATGCAGCTGCAAGGAAAGGATTGTGCACGCACGCACACACAAACACGCACACAAACAAACACACACACAAACACACTCACCCTCATAAGGTCACCCACTCGTCTAGGCTTGTGTGTGGTTAGTGGGTGAAGTCCAGATGCTATGGAATGACCAACCTGACGCTCAGAGACTTTGTAAGTAGTAGTAAATGTGTGGAAAAGGGTTATGTACTTTTAATAATCCATGCAGATGTAGTTAATACAAAAAATCCATACACATGTTTATACCCCCAAAAAAACATACACACGTATCTCATACAAACATTTCATAAATGTTTAGTACGTGTAGTTTAGCAATAAGGGTTTTGATACTCCCATTAAATGGAGTGACGCAACAGTGACCTCCGACAGCTTTTGAAGCAAACAGTGGGAGTCGCTGTTCCGCCTCTCTCTGCCAGCAGGTACTGGGGCGGTCAAACAACAGACAGCTACACAGCCACTTCCTAATCTGTAAATATGGATTCTCCAAGCGATGAAGGCCCGAGGGCAGGCCTGTGCACACGCGGCCTGACTGAATGTTCCAAAACATTCTGAATGAAAGCAGATGTGGCGGCACAACAAGCGAATTAGAAGAGGAGAGGGGGGGGGGGGGGGGGGGGGGGGCAGAAAGGAGGAGGTTACTACGAAATAATTACCCGAGATGAAGGGAGAGAGCAGCATCATATTTATGGAGCATTCCCACAGACTGTACACACATGAACACACACACACATACACACTCTAATACTCTTGAGACAACTGTCAGGCTGCGCCAATGTTGGTGTTTGTAGCCATTCCAGTCGCCACAACGACTTCTGAGCTGACCCCTGTAGCAGTGTGCAGGAATCTGACTTGGTGTCCGGGCACACACACACACACACGCACTGCGCGCACACATAAACACACACATACTACGAGGTTAGGCTAATGCACAACAGCTGCATAGAAATCACCTTGATCTGCGTTAGTATAGTTAGACCACATATTTAAGATTTTAAATTCCAATATGTTGAATGTATGCACCTTCCTACCAAAGTAAATTCCTTGTCTGTGCAAACTTTCATGGCGAATAAAACCCTTTCTGATTCTGATTCTGATCTGACTGAGGTAAAAGACAACATTAGATAATCATCTCTGGGCTTGCTGTCTAAGGCTGGCTGGAAGGTTCTGGAAGGCATTAGCGAACAAACGCATCAGTGCTCTCAGAGAACAGCCACCAAGAGAGCTTTGACCACCTGCATGGGTGTTATGTTTCACACTGTCCTATTTTATAGGAATCTGAAGGGCTTTGGGTTCGAGCATTAAATGTTCATTTTATCCTGGATGGATACATACACACAAGAAGAACACACAAAACCGCATTTGGTGTTATACACCTTAGTTACACTGAACTCAAAACATTAATAATCAGGTCTCTCTGGGTTACCTATGCTTACTTATCACAATCTGTTGCCTATATAGGTTATAAATGACCTCATTATGGATGGAGCAGTTGGCATTTCCCCCCCAAAATCCTCAGAAACAACTGAAAACATTTCTGCCGTATTGCAACCAACCACCATCACCTTAACTCCACCGCTACACCAGCACGGTTTAGTTCAGAACATGGCTACAACATTCTGCCTGTTATTGTGTTGTTGCTACGCTGATATACTGTATTTCAAAATACCTTGTCTCTGCACTGGTTGAGTTAAGCTTGTAGTGACATTTACATTTCCTAAACCATAACTTAGTTTCCAAACGATAACTGACCGCACAAAAACATAGCTTTTTTGTTTAAATGTACACTATACTCATTACATGCCTGATCATGGGGAAATGCTTTAATTATTTATTTTAGCCTTGCTCTTATAGTTCTTGGGACACACATATCCCTTTCACTGTTTACGGTCATGTGTGAGATCCATCATTACAGCTATCTCAACCATGACGCCATTTCAACAATTTATATCTTTGCATTATTTTTCCCCATTATAATCGTGTGGAGGGATCAAACCGAAAACAACATAAAAGGGCTTTGTGTCACTGTAATCATGTCACACAATAGGCTATAATTTAAAGACCTCAGTAAAAAGGCAACCTCTAAGGACATGATGAAGTAAACAAACCTCTTTGTTTCAGTCCTTACTCTTGTGAAACACGTACTAAGACCCCCCCCCCCCCCCCCCCCCCCCCCCCCCCCCCCCCCCCCACGCACACACACGGCGACCACATTCTCCAATGCTGACCTTCCAGATGGGTATTGACCATCACGCAGTATCTGGGGTGAACAAATCTACAGTTTGACTTCTCTACCTGTGTTGGTTTCTAACCCCAGAGTGCCTCAGGCCTCCTCTTCCTGGGAGGAACGGCAGGACATGTCACCCAGCTTATAACTGGGCCAGGGTAGAACCACACTTCTCTGCATGGCCCTAAACCATTACCTTGATCAGAGAAGCCATGGTGGAATTAGCTCTTCGTCTCAAGTGTCCGATTACAACCTTTTGTTTTTGGACTTGAGAGTGTGCAGGACGTTGTTTATGAGCAATTCCCTTAAGCACCTAACAATTATTATCATCATGTTCCAATCCAGATCCCGTTGAGAACATTTTACCACCTATTCCCACCAACAACTTACACAGTAAATCTTCTGTCAAACCAATCACAGAGAGGCACACAACCGTCCATGCCGTTTGAGCGGACATAACCCACCGGTCGTATCTATTTGATCTCACCAGTGGTCACGCAGCAGTGAGAATGTTCCACATGGATGGCAGCAGTACGTTTGTCCACCCTCACTCACCTACAGCTGTGTGAAAAGACATGAGGTTTAGTCTGCTCAGTTGGTCCACTCATTCAGACGTTGTTAGCTCACTGAGCCGAAGGTCGAGAGGATTACTGTTCAACGATGCTTCATCGCCCAATAACCTTAAAGACAGAGTTTTTTTTAAATCTCTGTCTCACCCAGTCAATTATCCAGCCTCTATGCTACAGATTGTGAAGTGTATCGTGAAACAAACTCCCAGATTTCAGATTGAACAGACTTTTGAATGACCTGTTTAGAAATGCCTCCTTTTAATCCATCATTTAGAACAGATTAAGATGCCGTGAGACTGCATTTGCCAGGAAGGACATTTCACATCACATCATTTGTGTTACCACATCTATATCCAATCAGAAAGACTAAATGAAGAAGTATTGAGTCTGCATTGAAAAGAAGTTCTTAGAATTTCACTCAAGATTTGGTTGAAGAAAAACACTTATCATGAAGACAGTAAACAGAGAAACTCCTACACACAGGAACGCGTGCACATACACACGCAGTTCTCCAAGCAAACCATGGTGTTCTGGGGTTCCAAATTCTGTCCTCCCAAAAGAAAACAGAGATTGTTGGAAACACAGCCAGTTCAATTTCTCAAGTACGGTGTGTGCGCTAACTATGATTAGTTGAACCAGTAGGGGCCGCAAATAGAACTCAGGTGTGGCCTCTGCCTTTGCAAAGTTCTATCTCACTCTATAAACATGTGTTCAAAGAGATCATTCAGCCTGTATTCTGTAGGGTATCTTTTCAGAGGCATAGATTTCAGCCGTGAGTCTGATGCAACCACACGCACGTACACACACACAGCCACAGGTGTCCTCCACATGTGCCTCTCACAGAGGTCAGACTCTTCGAATCAGTCACACAGGTGGACGTGCAGGTGCTCGTCCGGCCCAATCAGAAACGTCCATCAGATCAAAGAGTTTGAGAAAGACCACCACGATAGACGACCTCTGTAATCTGTTCCCAAGACGACTGGCTAGGCGTGAGGCCATAGAATGTACATTCTCTGATTCAGTTCTGCTGCGACCAGGCAGAAAGTCTGTTCAAAGTGTCTTTATTTTATACTTTCTGCCCACCAGTGTTTAGATCAGGCATTTGGAAACTTTATGAGAAAGTTTATGAGAAGGTTGTTTACAATATTGTTTCTTTGTTTTTTTGCTGGGAAGAGATGATGAAACAGCGGGCAAAGGAGGGACCTGTGTTTATATCGGCTGTGTTCACCTTTTCAGTTGTTCATGTGGAGACTAGCACCATCATCTGGTCATCAACTGGTTCTGCACCACCCAAACCATCACCGCCATCCTAATTTTCAACAGAGTTATTTTCATCACAAGTTCCTTGATGATTGTACCTAGTTATATCATCCCTCATCCCATTCCCCAATCTCGGAATCACATGTTCCCAGTCAAACAGATCCGTTCCTCCCATGTCTGGAGACAGTTTTACGACAACATAATGAGAGTCATGTGGATCTTGTTTCTGTGCTGGAGGCTGTTTTTGGCCCTGGGTGTAAACCCCTCGACAGCCAGGTCTGTGGGTAGGAAGAGGACTGTGTCAGTCACCAGGGCCCAGAGCGAGGGAGGATGCCCAGGGAGGATGCCCACCCTACACACCCCGGATACTGCCTCTATGTCTGGGAAGAGAGTCGGACCTCACCTCTGCCTCACGAGTCAAGAGTTCATGACACTAACTCTCCTAGTCAGGAATGGTGAGCTTTTCATTTTCTTGACTTGATCAAATACAGATAATGAATTCGATTTTATGTGTATTTAAGTATGTGGAAGGTATGACTAGGGGCTAACGGGTTTGCTGTGTTGACCTTAGACATGTTTTGATACTCAGTCCTTTTAAAACGTAACTCACATTTGATTCAGAAACATGATGTTTGTCAAGTTAACTAGGCTACAACTTGTCGTGTGTTGTCAATAGAAGGGAAGGAACACGCTGTCAGGCGGTAAGTCTGGAGGGAAACAGTAATGTTCATGTGAGAAGCTGCGTGAGAACAGTGACCTTCATAAAGAGACACAAACATGGGGGAGGAGATGGCATTCCATAGACAAATTAGATTTAATATAACCAGGAAGAAAAGAAAAAAACGGGTTTAGCTTGTACGTTATGCCCTGAAGGGTTTTCCATGTGAAATTCTATGGAATCTTTCTTGCTGTACAAGAATGTGAACAATGACACGCAGGTAAAAATGTGTCACTCCTGTGTGTTATTCTCACGCCCCACCTCTAAACAGCGTGACTTTTCGAAAGACAGTCCTTGTCCCTGACGTTACCAGCATGGCCATATGTGAGTGCCTCTTCTTCTGGGTGTATTTATGTATGATGAGGACCCATGTTTTAATGGACTTTTAACACTGGTACTGTTTTGCTTGATGCATCAGAGAAATCCTCTCCCATCCTCCTCCATTTTGTTTCTCTTCCCGCTCCCTCCCGCTCTATATTTTAGGGTTCATCATTGTTCTATTTTGCACTTATGATGTGGGTGCAGAAATGGGGACTACCCCCAACTTGAAGCAAATAGTGATTGGGCGATGCTTTGACTACATCACACTCGTAAGCCCTACCTCAAGGTAATGTGTGACATTCAACTCATGAGCGAAGCATGTCAAGATGGTACTGTGCACTAAACTCACTAATCCATGAATTGTCTTTCCCTAAAATGAAGGAATACAATGATTTAAAGAAAGATGTAATATCTCTTTAAGATATGACTGCGAAGATATCTGGAAGGAGTTTGAGGAAGCAGTTGTGCGACGGTCTCCCTGCAACGTCAAGGTCAAAGATTACAAAAGGATGTTCCGCGCCACGCCACAGTCTTTGCCGTGTGACAGGGTGAGAGTCCACTGGTGATGTACTTCATGGTCATATGCGCAGTGGCTTCACAGTGAGTGGCCTCGGGGGTGACCTTGACCTCCAGATCAATGATAAGACTGACCGAATTGAATGGAGGTCAACAAGTGTGGCTTTCGCCTCTCTTTATCCCCAAGTCGGAGAGAGCCTGCGGGTGTTTCAGTTTTGAATGATTGTCCCCTCTGCCCCCACACCACCCCCATCCTTTAAAGCTCCTCTTCTGGAGTAAGACCCGGGATCTGATGCACAGCTACGCAGCCGTGACGCATCGCTTCTGGACCCTGGAGGACACCCTGGTGGGCTACATGTTCAACGACCTTGTCTGGTGCGGACAGCAGGAGAAGGACAGAGGTAGGAGGGGTCACCACCACCACCACCCCCAACCTGACATGGAAGGAGGGGCTGGGGGGGGGGGGTGAGGCAGAAGGGAAAACAGAGAGAGAGAAAGTAAAAAGAAAGTAAAAGATTGACAGATGTCGAAAGTAAGGGGGTGGTAAGAGTGCTAGCAGAACTCTGATCTGTCTTTTCTAAGAAACAGGGTGAGAGAAGGGTCATGAACATAAAACGGCTGAACTAACAAGTGTGTGGCCATTGCTTTTGTGTTCAAATCTCCCAATTGTGCAGCCGGGTATTTTTGCACTAAACTGACAAACTCAATGAACTGTCTCTTCTGTAAATGCTACATAACCCTATTGAAAACATGTAATCATCCTCTTTGTTGTATTTTGTATAGATGTGCCCGGCCTTGACTTGCCTTAGGAGACACAATTGTTTTATTGTTTACCAGGCTTTGATTTCAACTCTTGCCCAGAGTGGTCTGCGTGTGTTAATCATCCTGTATATTCCCTGTGGAGGCGCGCTTCACAAAATGTAAGCTTACACCGACACATAAAAGGAGTATTAAGAATTACAATTATTAAGGAAATCAACCATCTGAAACTTAATGCATAAAATAAACTTGGTTTGTGAATTGGGCCAAATAATTCAGAGAATTCAAATTTGTGAAAAATGAACAGGTTCTGTTTAACTGACAAACTTAGTGTGTCATGTTCATGTCATTCTGAACTGTTTGTGTTTGACAGTTTGCTGAAGTGGCATGTGGCAACATCACAGTGCTGCTTAATGGATCCATTGAGAATGCCTTCAACAGGAAAAGGTGAGGTGAAGTACCATGATGACTGGGTGTCATTTACTGAGAGGGACCCTTCTCCAAGGTCTGCTAGTGGTCTTTGGTCACTGTGTGTGTCTTGTGTGTGTCGTGTGTGTGTCGTGTGTGTCTTCCAGCATGTTTGCGAGTGTCGAGCTGGGCAGTCTGAACCCCAGGCTGGTGGATCACGTCAACATCAAAGTGGTTCCAAATCTGGAGGGGCCTTTCATGTGAGCGAGAACCCCAAACATAATGTGACGGTCATCGTGTCATCGTCATTCACAGTCTATGAAGCAAATTGCCATGCTACCCCGTATCGTACTCATGAAGTTTACAACAGTCCCGAACATTTTCTATGTGTAATACCATCCTGTATGGCTGTCCTGCTCTGTGTTGTCTTCCAGTGAATCCTGCTCTCAGGGATCCATTATCGACCTCATAAAGATCCTGCAAGATAGAGGGTTCCATTGGACCTGCACAGACAACGACTTGTGAGTTCCATCTAACTCCGTTTTGTGGTTGTGGGAGGATCTGTGAGTTCCATTTAACTGAGATATGTGTGTGCGTGTGGTCGAGGACACCTGTAACAGCCTTGCAGTAGTGTTGTGACACATGATGAGTCAGTCTTCATGTCTCCTTTGTAGGACCCTGATTATGCTCCAGTGCATTCAGAACCCTCTGCAGTTCTCCTGTCAGACATGTTCAAACAGCCTGCTGAAAAGAGAAAGGACAACTTAGGTGAAACAGCTGCTAAACTGGTTTAGGAATCCTCAGATGTGCAGACCAGTGCCCTTTTATAATTTTAGGTGTCAAGTTACTTTCGGTTGAAAGCAGGTTCATCACCTCAATTTATCCTCAGTCTCTAAGAAACACGTCCTTTCATCATTTCCAATCAGTGAAAAAATAAAATAACTGCAGTTCACTTTCACTTCCTTCTCTGGAATGAAGTATTGTGCAATTAGAACAGATGCATTTCAGTAGTCATCCACTCTCAACTGAAAGACATTTCCAGTTTTGATTAGATTTGATATCTGAAATGATACAGTGAGCAGTGAGATGCAGCACACATGCCTGGAAAAAATAAACACTGTAGTACACTGAAGTATTCTGTAAATGCAATTGGCCCATTGTAAATGAAACTGTGTTGTGTAAGTTAAACATTGTACATGACATATGGTAGTGTAAAATAAAAAATATATATGAAACACCATGCTCAAGTGCAACATCTGGTGTGTGAATTGGAGCTTCTTTGACTGTATATGTTGTGGTATAACCACGATTTTTATATGTCCCTCCATGCAATTGTTTAGAGGTCATCATATGTTATTTATACATTTATTTATTTATTATTTGTTTTACTTTAGAACTCCATATATGTAAGGGATAATGTATTGAACGCCGGTCATTATCGGGAAAATAAGCCCCGACAGGGCAAACAACACCGAAACAATAAACACTGTAGTACACTGAAGTATTCTGTAAATGCAATTGGCCCATTGTAAATGAAACTGTGTTGTGTAAGTTAAACATTGTACATGACAAATCAACGCCCACTGAGACAACCTATATATGTTGGTCATAATGATAGAGACGGGATGACAGTTGAGAAACTGTTAATGAAACGTAACGGTATACGCGACGTCAAATGCGCGCTGTGTCAGGATCGGAAAACAAGTCTAAGCACGACCAGCAGGACACTTGGAGGCAATAAAGTTCGGGGATTAATAACAAATAAATCTCAAGCTTTTAACGGCCGATTAAACAATTCATAGTGACATATTTTAAGCAAAGAGAAGCCATGGACGACGTAGAAACGTACAGCAGTCGGAGCAAGAAACGAAGAAGTCGCTTTTTAAAATTTGGTCTCGCTGCAGTTATTTTTGTAGTCATACTTGCTATCATTCTAGGAGTAGTGCTCAGTACCACAGCCAGAAACCCATCGGGTGAGAAATTAAAATCAACTGTCATTACGAGATGTGAAAAGTTTGTAGAGAGCACCAACATATCAAGGTAATTAATTGTAACCCTATACTTTGTTGGGTTAGGGTTAACACGTGTTCATTTAGCTTAATTGATTAATATTTATTTATTGAATTTATATTGATTATTACGCAAACTATATTTGATCTTTGAACAGTAATAATACCGTTTATAGTTTTTCTCATGCAATTTTGTGTCCTCTCAAGGGATTGCCAAAAGTTATGGAACCTGTTTGAGCAGGCCTATGTCGGCAGGGATCCATGTGCAGTAGGAGCTAAATCTTTTTTTGCGTTTTGGACGTCCATATGGACGTCCATAGACTGACGGCGATGGCTGCTGATCTTTGCATGGATGGACGGACGGCGATGCTGTTCAGAGTGCCGTCCATAGAGGGAGCATATATTTTGGACGGCGTCATAGCCGTCCATACGGACGGCGATGCTGTTCAGAGTGCCGTCCATAGAGGGAGCAGATATTTTGGACGGCGTCATAGCCGTCCATATGGACGGCGATGCTGTTCAGAGTGCCGTCCATAGAGGGAGCATATATTTTGGACGGCGATGGATTGAATGTTTAGCAGGCTGTTGAGCTAACAGAACTTAATTCATACAAGTTAATTTGTATGAATTGCATGTTAGTGCAATATTTACGCCTTCTGTTTTTTTACATAATCAGCAGTATGATCTCATGACAATATAGACTTGAAAAACAATATGTTATGGTTTGGGTTTGCCTATAGGCTACATATATTTTAATTATTTCGAGAATTGTTAATAAAGACTCATTTAAAATTTTAACATTGTGTTATGACCCTATGAAATACAATGCCTTTTAGGGCTTTACATAATCATCAGTATAATCTCATGACAATATAGACTTGAAAAACAATATGCCTATGTTATGGTTTGGGTTTGCCGAGATATAGGCTAGGCCTGCATATGTTTTAATTATTTCGAGAATTGTTAATAAAGACTCATTTAAAATGTTAACATTGTGTTATGACCCTATGAAATACATTGCCATTTAGGTCTTTTAAACCGTCAGTTTTAAGTGTTTTATGGGTGGATTTGGAGCCACCAGTCAGTAGCTCCAATGTTGCGCACGAACCACTTTGAGCGGAGACAAATGCAAAACGTAATAGCCTATGGGCCTAACACTCCAAATTTTAAAATTTTAAATGAGTCTTTATTAACAATTCTCGAAATAATTAAAATATATGTAGCCTATAGGCAAACCCAAACCATAACATATTGTTTTTCAAGTCTATATTGTCATGAGATCATACTGCTGATTATGTAAAAAAACAGAAGGCGTAAATATTGCACTAACATGCAATTCATACAAATTAACTTGACAAAAGATTGAGTCATCCAAAGTTAATGTAGCTAGCTACATGCTATGGTAGCCTTCGGCAGTTCTGTTAGCTCAACAGCCTGCTAAACATTCAATCCATCGCCGTCCAAAATATCTGCTCCCTCTATGGACGGCACTCTGAACAGCATCGCCGTCCATATGGACGGCTATGACGCCGTCCAAAATATCTGCTCCCTCTATGGACGGCACGAGGGACGTCCCTGCTAATCCATCGCCGTCCAAAATATCTGCTCCCTCTATGGACGGCACTCTGAACAGCATCGCCGTCCGTATGGACGGCTATGACGCCGTCCAAAATATATGCTCCCTCTATGGACGGCACTCTGAACAGCATCGCCGTCCGTCCATCCATGCAAAGATCAGCAGCCATCGCCGTCAGTCTATGGACGTCCATATGGACGTCCAAAACGCAAAAAAAGATTTAGCTGCCTCTCTCCATGTGCAGTGCCTCCGGAGGCTTACAACCCTCTTATGGCAGGCATGCACCCTGACCCCTCATGCAACAGAGTGAGGCAAACCTTCTAGTAAAACCATGTTCCACGATAAATCATTATATACGTAAACAATCGACATTAACTACCAACCATTACATGAAACTCATTTTAGATGTTGTTCTGGAGCAAAACCAAGGATCTGGTCCATGATTTCACAGAGAAGAGAGATTGTTATCAGACTCTGGAGGACACCCTGCTTGGTTCTGTCATGGATGGGTTGACTTGGTGTGGCAAGGAGGGCACTCGTGGTAAGATCCACCCCATACTCCTCCAGCCAGCCGGTCTATTAGTTCAGAGTTTACTTACGTAAAGACGCAAACGCAGACAATTGATAACAATTCAACTATCAATGGCTGTTTACGATTTTTTTTGTCAGTAACTGATTCAAACGTAAACTCTTACTTAGACCTAATTTTTTGTCTAGTGTGTAAATTGTTAGTATTTGAAGTTCTCTTAGTAGAAGAGAGCAATTGTTATCATATGAACTTGAGCTTTGATATCAAGTTATCAAGGCTGCACCTTGCAGAGTAGCCGCCCAAAGACCTTTGCTCTGCTTTACTTTTCTCCTCGTCAGCCTCTTGCAAAACAAATGCTTTGTGTGTTTTGTCCGTTTGTGTGTGTTCGTGCACACGTGCGTGTGTGGGCGTGTGTGCGGGTCTGTGTGCGTGTGTGGGCTCATTTTATTTCCATAGAAACGTTCACCACGGACTGTCCAGGCTGGACGGATTGTGACAACAACCCAGTCCGCTTGTTCTGGAACCGGGCCTCGGCTGGGGTTTGTGTCTCCTGGGGCCTCGGGGTTAAAGGGACGGAGTAACGATTCACAGATCCAGCCTGCAGCTGGAGTCCTAATGTAACACACATAACCCACACAAGCACACACACACACAACGTTTGTTGCATTGAACAGGTGACAAACATCTGAACAGACCCAACGTAGGTCTGTCTGTTTGGGAGAGGAAGGCTTCCTCTGCCTCACCTGTCATCAATGAGGCTTTGTGTCTGTATCCAGGGAGACGTTTCTTAGCAGTCTTTGGAGGGTTCCCATACAGGAAGCATGCCAATTTTCTTCTCTCAGTTATATCAGGATTGCTTTTCAGCACATCAAGCGTGTTGTATGTGTCTGTATCAATGCCAAATAACCACACTCCAGTATTCACAGCACAACAAAGGTAGTGTGTAGGGGTAAGTGCAGTATTTCTGTGTGGGTGGTCACTGACCTTTCCTAGATTTAAAACCGTGACACTCGACGTTTGTAGTTTGCAGATGCTGCGTGTGGTGATGTGACAGCAATGCTTAATGGTTCCATAGCCACTCCCTTCAGCCCCGCTAGGTAAGCCCAGGTAAGGCCAAACAGGCCTCTTCGTAGTAAATCGTGGGAAAACATTTTTGAGGACCTATTTGTAGAGTTTAATCTTTGCACAAATATAATCAGGACCTGTACCTACATTTAAAGAAGAAATAGGTCCATTTTGTTACAGTGTATTGTTCACAAACTATCTGTGATAAACAGACCACATAAGCTTGGTTTCAAGGACAGTCTTATGTGCATGAAATCACTATGTTCTTATGGTCATGCAGTATTTGTTATTTTCATAGACACTGGATCATATTGTGCTATTAAACCAGCAATTAAAAGGTCTGTGTAAAATGACATCTTTTTGACTGTCTAAACAACATATTATTTTGTTGTTGTCTTTTTTTAGTATTTTTGCCAGTATCGAGGTCAAGCAGTTCAATTCAACCAGAATGAACGGACTGAATGTTGTACTGGTCACCAATAAGAACGATATGTAGGTTTGAATTGAGATCTGAAAGATACTATTCTTCTATCTGTCTATCTATCTGCCTGTCTACTGTGTACCTCTTCCACTAGATATATCAATGTTGTTGTTTTGGCTTTTGTCTACATGAGTTTGTCAGATAACACTTGACGAACAATGGAGTAAAGTATATCCAAAATCCTTCATATGAGAAGATTGGTAAACCACTGTACATGACATGAATAGTACTGTTAGCTTCATTGTAGGACAAGACAGCTCAGTTAATCATAGTAGTTTAACTAGGACTAATGGCTTACGATGGTGTTTCTTACCTATTTTCTCATTGCTGTCCATGCTTTAGCACAACCTGTGAGAATCCCTCTCTAAAGGTCCTACAGAAAGAATTGGACCCAAAACTGAAGTACAGTTGTAAGGAGGTTACTCAGTAAGTACCTCCCACTCTCTCTCGTTCTCTCTTTGACAGAATACAGCCAGCCAGCCAATGTATCTATCCCTCTATCTCTCTCTCCATAATCTTTAGTCTCACCTCCCCTGTTTCCTCAGGTCTAACATCCAGGAGTGCATGTTGAGACCAGACCCAGCCTGTGGTGCCTGTTGGTAACACTCTGCACTGTCCTGTCACTGGATCAGCCTTCAGTGCTGCATGTAAAACTGCCTCTTTGGTGGTGAAACATGCGTGGAGAACTACATCTGTCTAACAATGCTATGGTATGTTCTGGATAAGACGCTCTGGATAAGAGCGTGTGCTAAAAAAATGACTAAATGTATGTGTATATATTTTATTTGGGAGGGGATAACCTATGGGAAATATAAGGTTATTGTGGAAGAAAGTTCTGTCCATCTCCACTAGAATGTTGTGACCATCAGTTTAGGTATTAGGTTTATAAGTCTAGACAACCAGCTGATTGGAGAGAGTTTAACAGACACCTCAACATCAAAAATGACCAGTTCAGACACAGTGGTACTAGTCTCTCTGAGGCATGCATGTCAGCGGATGGTGTTTATAGTTTATATTGCTTCAACTACAATTACCTTTTCAATCTTTGTTTGAACAAAATCATTAAACCATGAATTTGGCTCTTACAGTAATGGTTTTGTTTATTTGTAAATGAAGCATTTTTGCTTTCCATATTGATGTAATGGACCTACTGAGATCTGTTTTGCTTGCTTGCTTTTTTACTGTTGAATGTTGGCTATGAATGTCAGTTTGTGATCAAAACCGTGTAAATATTTTGTTGTAAAAGGGTGTTAATTGAAATAAATGTTATAAAATACCTGAGCGACAGTAGTCAATGCTTTTACTATATTCTTATACTATATAAGTATTATTGGTGTACATCAAATAAAAAGTGTTTTCTATGACATCTAGGTTAGTGGTTCTCTCTTTTTAAATGTAATTCAGTCCAATCCAGTCGACTGCATTTGAGGACCTATTTTGAACTGCATGAGTTGTGGGTTTAAAAGAGATAAGGGATGTAGATTGCACACACAGGATGGAAATTAAGAGTATCTTTTTCATGGCTTTCCTTTCTAGTTTTGCTGTGTCATCAGTACAGAAAAAACATAGTGATACAGCTGCTGCTGGGAAATGTTTTCAGTTCATCTTTCAACTCAGCCTTGTAAGTAGGCTATGCTTATTTCTGCTTTTGGGCAAGCCTATAATTCCAATACATCAATTGTAGTTTTCCAATAGTTTACACACATAGCTACACTGTAAATTAACACATGAGACTACATATATTACAACTAAAAATGCATTTTCACAGCTTTTACGTATGTCAACATTAGGCACATTACAAGACATGAAACCCATCAGTAGGCATTGCGATGAGTCAGACTGGGTTGCCAGTCACTGTACAACGGTGATTTCCCCCTTGATCTTTCCTGAAAGGTAACACGTGAATCAGCACTTTGAAAACAGAAATTGTTGGCTGGGGAGGTAGTGTAACTGTGACTGTTTGACAAAATCTTACAATGTAGAACAGATAACGGTACAGTAGGACATGGATAGTGTTCTAGCCCACTGCGCCGATGACGTTTCCTTCACGTCTTTGTCATTTCCTGTCTCAGCACACTCTGTACACTCAACAAGCACCTACGAGACTTTGTATGTCAACATTGACCTGGTTCCGGTTACTGTGCGGTTGCGAAAAGTTTGTCGTACTCGCGCACATTTCTCCGTGATGACGAAGTAGCCTATTGAGGGAATCCCAAGAGGAGTTTCAGGGTGGTTCACATGTTTCTTGAAAGGGGTGGTCCGGTAAAATATATACACCAGATTTCTTTTCTGTATTTAAACGGCTTACATGTCAGTAACTCCTACATTTTTGACAGCCTGGCAATTCACTCAACGTGCTAAACCTTACTTGGTAATAATGTGAGTATAAATGTTAGGCTATAGGCCTACTTTTGAGTGACATTTTCCTGTGATTTTACCCGTTAACGTATTGAAAACAATGCTTATACAGCCCACCTTTAGGATGGAAAAACGACGGACCGAGAGAACACAAACAGACAGACCTATAACGGGACTTGGGGCCCCAAATACGGACAGATCGCATATCATCACACCACAACATCGATTGGCGCTGACTCCAGAAAGGTAGCTAAATCACTGAAATAAATACAGAGGATTTTGCTTAAATTGTGTAGGTTACTTAATTTTTTTATGAAGTTAAAAAATTATAATATAGTTAGGCTATATGTTTATAACTTAACTCGTGACGGTGAAGAAACTCACGTGCGGTGTTTCTGTACTGTCCCACATATTCGTACTCAACATGTTCAAACATTTGGACACGGTTTAAGGAACTGTGTGCTAACGCACATTACCTCAATATTCCGACTGACTGAGAGATATAGAATGCAATGCAATGTTTACGTAATGGTGTTGAAAAAAATGATACCTCATATAACCCTAACCCATGTTAAAAAGGTGTAAACAATACATCGCAACATCAGACGTGGAAGATTGTTGCCTGCCGATCAAGTGTTTTATTTTTACCTGCGCTATGGGTCGGGTTTGAATTGATTTAAGATACGGATACATTTTAGTCATAAAAAAATAATGCTTTTGTTGACAGGTGTGAGAGTGTTGAATTGGACAATTCAATCAGAGAGCGTGTCCAATCATACCTTCTCACACAGGATGCACCTGTCCGCAACGACATACAATTCAAAGAAACACAGGTGAGTGGGACTGATCAAATCCTGTCTTTTTTGCTCTTACCAACACTACTTGTAGACACAATACCAGAGTGCTGGGAAATGGTAGGCCTATGTGTTACTGGAAACATCCAGGGAGAAGAACTTCCACTATTTGTCAAGAGGAAGAAGCACATCACAGACCGTGCATACATTACAAATGTTGGGTGCATTTATCCCTGTACATTTTTTTTTGTTGACTCACTTTAGACTGGACTGTCTCTTGCTGCAACTGGGAAAAACGAGGATTCACATCTAGCATTGTTAGAGAAGCAGAGACAAGAGGTTGGTTTATTCCCATGTGTACATGTTTTTTACACACACACACACACACACACACACACACACACACACACACACACACACACACACACACACACACACACACACACACACACACACACACAGATACTCATGCTTTTTCTGTTATACTCAGCTACTATATATAAACACCAAGTGGGCAGAGCAGTACCAGACCATGACACAGTATTACAAACAGAAGGTAAGATGATCAATGAAGTGCTTCTCTACTCTACAAAATAATATTACTTTACTCAATTCTACTTAACTCTATTGTATTAAACTTAATTCAAACTTCCAACTGAATTTGTGGAAATTAGAAAAGTATTGAGTCAAACTATCATCTCTGTGTTTTATGTGTGTTCACTTTATTGCTAGTCCTGATATATATATATATATATCTACACTCTCATAATGTCTAGGTGAAAGACCAGGAGATGTTACTAATGTCCCATGGCCAAGAATTGGAGGACAGAAGTGAAGAGGAACAGCAAGAAAGAAAGAGAAACATAGATCTACCTCAGACCAAAGACAACACAAACTGTATTCAGGTAATGAAACGGTGATCTTATATCTCAACACCTCTACAATTCAGCAAAAAACTCCACTTTTGTTTTACATGAGCATCCAGGTTTGAATTCTATGAATACGTCTTCATGTGTCTGTTTCCTGATTGGTTCCCCATGTAGTTGCAAAACGATGACATCAGTGCTGACCTGCAGAGGGCAGAGCAAGAAACAGAGCGCCTGAGAGTGCAGAACACCACTCTGACCAGAAGAGGGCAGCAGCAACACGGGGAGATCAGACGACTCAATAAGGTGATTCAAGTGTGGCTAAAAACAGGAAACTCCAAAAGCTCCCTTTGCACCACACCGAAACAAATGAAGAAGAACATCCTGCACTCATGCAAACACCAAACAAGGACGAATAGGAGAAGCCAGGAAATGGCAGGCGTGTCGCACTGGCGCGTTGTCCTGCCATAGCGCTCATTTACATATACACTTGATTCATTTACATATACACTTGATTCATTTACATATAGACTTGATTCATTTACATATACACTTGATTCATTTACATATACACTTGATTCATTTCGCTTTCCTCCAAAGCAATGTACATATAATGTGTGACGAGAATAGAGCTGAATCATTTTGTTGATTGTCTTGCTGTTCCTCATAGGTCCTAAAGGAGGTGCTGCAGACCACTGGAACTTGCTGTGGGCCACAAGAAGAGGTCTGGAGGCATCAGGTGGGCATCTCAAATCCTTAGGAATATTATACATATTGTCGATAAGTACAGTAACTCATATGGGTTAGGTCTAATTTCTTATAGGTTTAGATGATTTCTTATGGGTTGAGATAGCCCACCAGGGATTGCGAGTAGGGGAGCAGGAATAAATGTAGTTGGACTTGTTAATAATGACAATAAACCACTGGACACTTGTGACCAAGTATCTCTGCAGCTCTTTATACGAAGCTGTCTCGATGTCTCACAGTCTCGTATATGTCACCATGAAAGTAGAATTGAATCGATGCCAACTATCTGTTGCCAGGCCCAGATTTACAAAGAGGACTTTTTGAAGGAGAGGAGAGACAGGGAGCAGTTGAAGGGGAAGCACGGAGACTTGGAGGAGAAATTCAGAAAGGTGCACACTGAGCTCAACGCCCTCAAGTCCAAGGTATGTCGCGCCACACCTTCTCAAACCTGTTCACTGTGAGATCCCTACGTTCTCCATTTGATCTTAACAGAACTGTCTGGATAATGTCCAATCCGTTTGTGTTTCCAGATCATATGGACTCCAACTTTACCCCGTCCTCTGGCTGCCTCTGTCTGTCCCCACCAGGCACACCCCACCACACAGAACAGGGATGCCCGTCTTCGTGCCCACAGTCCCTCTCCCCACACCCAACAAAACCTCCACCTTTAACCAAACATGCCTCCTAGGACACTAAATCAGTACCTGAAACAAACTTGAGTCCTGAATTTTTTATCAGCCACCAAACAAAAAAATAAGTTGGTGACACTCAACATGTCAGAGCTTCTGATTGGTTGCTTGGTGTGTGGAGAGTTTCTGTGTGCAAGACTTCATCCAGGAAGTGGGCTGTGTTGTGCCTTAGTCCTGACAGTCGGTTCTGGACCCAGGTTCAGATGGCTCTCAGAGCAGTCAAGGGGAAGCCAGTCCACCAGCCCAGGCCCATTAGGTGACCGGGCGGAAAACCAGGAAATATCCTGTGACGCTTTAACCACCTGGTATGTGGCTACCTGTGGGAAACACCAGGAAATATCCGGTGAACCTGACACGGGGTTCCCTGTGAGTACAGATGAGAATGTACGAGGTCATCTTTTACTAATCAGTGCCAAGCCCGCCAATTTTACCATGGCAATAGTAATTAGCTTCTCACCCTCTGATGGCTCCTTAAAACACTATCTATTTCATCTCTGAATCGAGGCAGTGTGAATGGTTATGGTGGGGTTTAAGGTGAGACGATGGGATTGAAGATGCACCCTTGACCGTACTGTACTGGCGTCCAAGACCACAGGACCTGACTCCTTTGGACACAAAATCACCATCAATGCTATGTTATTTATAAAATAAACTAAGCACATTTTGTTGTATTGACATCATCTAACACTTGTCTGTGTCGGCCAACTTATTCTTTGAGCATTAACCCTTTGAGCGGCACATCTTCAACAGAGCCTGTGTCTCACATCACATCAGCACAGCCAGAAACAACATCTGCAAGTCCAATCCCACAGTTCACTCCTTTACACACAAACAGACCTACTCAGATTACACCGTTTATTCTTTTTACGGGTGCCAAATGCGCACCTGATCCTCCAGGGGCGGGACCAAGGGTTTACTGACTCACGTCCAAACACCATATGAGGAGACAGAGTTTTCTCCATTCCACCAGTTGCATGAGTAAACAGGAAGTGTGGGCTGGAGCGCTCCAACACACTCAGACACACACAACACTGGCCCTCATCCACCTGGTGAACTGGACGTGTTAATGACGTCCCTCTGGTTAGCCATCCCTCTCAGTTTCTTCAGATAAACCACAGCACAATACCAGTTATTGTCATCTTCTTGTCACCCAGGTAGGTTTGGGTTTGCATGGTCTTGGAGTAATCTGATAACCTAACCCAAATTAGCTCTAAAGAAAATAATTCTGCTCATAAATGTCAAAATAAAGACACAAGCCAGAATACTTTGGTTTTGTAAGACGAGATGAAAAAGTCTTCATGGGTGTAAATAAGTTCATTACGAAGGCATTTATTAGAGTAATTGTAGCAGCAATGTGTTCCTGGTCATTTAAACAACATCCACTCTGTTCTTTTCAGGTCTTTGGTAGGAGAAGCTTGGTTGAGTCTATATAGCCTACTGTACATTGCACAACAAATCAGTCAGACACATCAAACTCATTGTTAGTGATAGTCTTTTTGCATCTGTTAAAGTGCATAATGTACACATTATAAAAATGCCAAAAGCACTTACTAAGACTGAAAAAGGTCAGGCAAGACCCTAGGGTTACCAGGCATGTTTCCTGCTGGTGTGGCTACATTCTTAGTGGTTTAGTTGGAAATGATTTGCTGCTTATAATAAATATGATATAACTGTAGATGGTAGCCTGTTTTGAAATGTCTTACGATATAGCACAAAAAAACATAAAAGTAAAATAAGAAGGGTATCACCTGCTTCTCTGTACCCAGTGCTCATTGCTGTAGCATACTGTAACAATACGTCACAAACTGATGAAAAACACAAGCAATACATTGGAAAAATGGTTTCCCTTTTTTTTTTTTTTACAGATAAATAGGTTAAATACATTCCATATAAATGTACTCAAAGAACAGCATTATCAACAACCATGCAAGTAAAGAATGAACAAAAAGGCAAATATTGCACACCAGCTTCCACAACTTTGCTCCTCTCATGCGTGAAACCCCAGAGCAGGAATGTTGCAACATCCACTTGTCAGAGCCCGAATCAAACACCGTCCCCCCCGTCTTTCCACCTCTTTCAGAAAAAGCCAGGGTTTGTGTGCTCGATGACACAACGTCTGCAGTGTCGTCTGACGAATCGCAGCGCGTCCGGCGACACCTCACAGTCCTGCACGTTGAGCAGCTGCAGCTCGCAGCAGTTGGCAGCCAGCGCGCGCAGCCCCCGTCCCGTCACGCTCTCACACGCTCTCAGACTCAGCCTCCTCAGGCCCTGGCAGTACATCGCCAGCTGCTCCAGCCCGCTGTCCGACACCAGCGGGCACTTGCCCACGTCCAGGGAGCGCAGCTTGGGGCAGCTCCTCGCCAGGTGCCCCAGCCCGTGGTCCGTGAGCCCCTCGCAGCCCCGCGCGTTCAGGTAGCGGAGCCGCGGGCAGTAGCGCGCCACGTAACGCACCCCCACGTCGGTGATGCGCCCGCAGTGCGCCACGCTCAGGTAGCGCAGGCAGCCCTCCAGACGGGCCACCTCGCGCAGCCCAAAGTCCCCCACCAGGCGACAGTCGCTGAGGCTGAGCTCGCGCACCGAGGGGCAGTGGAGGGCCAGGTGGCGTAGCGCGTCGTCCGTCAGCCGCGTGCAGCGCCGCAGGTAGAGGTGGGTGAGCCGCGGGCAGTGGGAGGCGATGGTGCGCAGGCCCTCGTCCTCCAGGGAGAAGCAGTCGGTCATGTCCAGGAAGTGGATGGAGATCTGCTGGCCGTGCAGGGGGGGCAACTGGACTGAGGCCTCCTGGGTGAGGCTGATGCAGGTCACCTTGGAGCAGCCTGGGAGGGAACAGGGAGGGAACGGGGAGGTTAACGAGTTGATCTTAACTCTGCTGTTAGCAGTGATTTCATTGAGCATGGTTACTGGTTTCTCTATGGCTTTTTTGGGGATGACGAAGCAATACAAGACCACTTGAGGGTGCCATAGCAGAACCTGCTCTATCTGGCCGACGGCCTAACCCACAGGCCTACTTTCCTCTAAAGGCATGACCAACTTGGATATAACAATATCGAGTCCCTTTTCTTGGGGGAAAAAAAACGTGTCTGGGGATCAATCCTTTCCAGTTAAAGAACTACATCTTCATTTCATTATTGTAAGCTTTAAGAATACCCCGCAAGCGTTTGAGACTATTTTTACAACAAAGAGCCTACTTCCTTTGGTTAATGGTGCTGGTTTCACTTGGCCACCAAAGTCCAGTCAAAGTCAATGTTTTTTGTGTCATTTCCTTGATGAAAGCAGCAGACTGGTGCACTAGCTGGTGTGGAGGAACACAGTCCTGCTCTCGGAGCTGGAGCAAGCCTTTCCTCCCCCACATGGGAGCAGAAGGCTGGCAGAGCGCTCCAAACTCCTTTAATGCTTTTAGCAGCTCCAGAAGCAGGAGAAGCCGGAGAAGGACTGAGAAGAATGGCTCTTTGAGCGGTGGACCGCAGATGTCTGTGATGTCAAGTAGCAGCCACTCCTCGACAAAGCTGGGGACAAAGCACGCTCGACGGTTCAGCAACCTTGCCTGCTACGTTTGGGAGTACCCGGCACTTTCGATTCAACTCACTCACAACTTGGGACTCCCAGAATAATGACCCAAGAGACACGCCTCCCGAGGTTACCTGAGAGGTTGAGGTGCTCCAGGTTGGGGCAGCGGGACACCACCTCGAAGACGGCCTCGTTGGAGATGTTGTAGCAGCCGGCCACCTCCAGGCGCCGCAGCTCCGGGCAGCACTGGGCCACCATGTGCAGGCCCCGGTCGGTGAGCCTCCTGCAGCCAGACACCACCACCGTCTCCAGGGTCAGACACACGTTGGGGGTGTCCTGGCACAGCCGGTGAGTCAGCACCCGGAGGGCGCGGTCGGCGTGGAGCAGCTCCCCGGTCAAGCGGACCGTGGCCCACAGGCGAGGGTCCCACGCCAGGTTGTACCAGCGGCGGCACGCCCGCGCGCAGCGGCACAGCTGATTGGTGGGCAGGTGGCTGAAGATCTGCAGGAGGATGTGGTCGGGGAGGAGGTCGATGGCGGCGTGGTGGTGGCCTTTTGATTGGCGGGTGCGTGTGTGTTGGCCCGGTTGGGAATGCACCATGGCAACTGTTTCTGCTGGGGCGGAGGAGGAGGAGGAGGTGGACTCATGGCCGTTGCTGGGGAGGGCTAGGGGGGAGTGGGAGGGGGGCAGGATGAGGCCAGGGCTGGGGGTGCTTAGGGTCCGCACGCTCGGGTCGGAGCCTGAATATATGGAGAGAAAGGGGAGGGAAAGAGAGAGAGAGTGTGAGAGGGAGAGAAAGAGAGAGACAGAGTGAGACAGAGAGGCAAAGCAGAGAGAAAGATATCAATCACATGCATTGTAGAAGGGAGAAAAAAAGGAGACTTTTCGTGTTAATGTGTGTCTTTTCTCAGTCTGAAAACTATGAAGTATTGTTCCCACAGAAGTCAATACACATTTTTCATTTGTAATTTTGTTTTGCTATTGCGGAGGAACATTTTCTAACCATTCATTTTTATGGAACACTTGACCGCTGCCTTATTTTTTTTAAACAATAAAGCCATTTGTTATTGTCTACTCCATGAGAACGCAAAGCAACTCAAATCCTTTGTATCACAGATGGCACCATAGCCATTCACTCTTTTATCATCAACCGGGCCAAACTAGTGTTGCCATGGATGTCATTATGTTGCCATTATGGGATGTTTGTGTGAAAACGAAGTGTCGAGTTTATCTCGCACGCGCTCAAACGGCAATCAGAGGGGGCCTCCTTATCAGAAGAACCCGTCTGGTTCAAAGTGAACAACTGAGGCTCTTGGTGGTGCGGTTGGTGCTGTGCGGCTGGCCCTGTGTAAACAGCGCTCCTTCCTGACAGATGTCGGCTGATTGCCTGCCGCACGGCGCCGCCGGGAGGCCAGCGGCTGCAGGCGTGAGAGGAGGCTCCGGCTGGATCCCATCACCGTGGCGATGGTGGCGTGAGACCGGGCCGGCCGCGCCCACTTTGGCCCGCTGTGTTAGATCTGATTGGTGGGGCCAGAAGATCATAGGCAGGGTGCTGAGTGCTCTTTGCTGATGTTATCGTCTCCTCCTCCTCACCCCTGAAAGCAGGGGAGGTTACTCGGACTGATAAGAATCACTGAAAGCCCTTGAAAGGAAGTGATGTCACCTTAGTTGTCCTGGTGTGCCGAGGGGTATTATCAGCTAGGAATGAGGTATTAGCGCATGTTGAAATATGAATCTTATGGCTGGGACACTCGTACAATTGCATGATAAGAGGAGAAATGTTTAGGGGAAATATGCCGGTGTCTTAATCTCCCCACCTTCATTTTCTTCAGCTGTCAAGCCTCCTGCACGAAAACATGAGTGTGGGAAAGAGCTCCACGATATATCTCTCCACCATTAATAAATGATTCCCAAAAGGACAACAAATACTGTTCCAATGCCAAACCGATGCCAAGATCCTGACCTACAGAGTAATTCAACATTATTGGTGTTATGGCTGGTCTCTGGTTATTATTTGGGTCACACCTTAGTCACGAGCAGCAACTGGACACTTTATGGTGTAATGTGATATCAAAATATATGGTGGCACCGCAGCCAATATCCAAGTAGGACATTTAGAGGCAGCTTTTAACGTTAATCATGGAAATTCAATTATGTGGATTTATAGATGCTTGCAGACATTGTCAGCTGTGTCTGGGCTGTCTGTGTGTCCCTCTTTCTGCCTGTCATGTAGATTTGTGTGAACAGACAGGCAGACAGACAGACAGACAGACAGACAGGCAGTCAGGCAGGCAGGTAAACAGACAGACAGACAGCTACTCCATCCTGCAGATGTGCATTCCAGGCCTGACCTGAGATCAGTCTGACTTGGCCAGGGAGTGATGACATCCACAGGCTCATCCTCTCCCGGGGACATGTCCTTGCTATTGGACCTGACTGAAACACGAGGTGAAAAAGGCACAGCCTTCCTCGCTAGGCCTCAGACAAAAACTCTCCAAACCCAAAGAATACTTATAAACAGTAGAGCTTGAGGACTGAAATCTTTACGTCATACTAGAAGTCCATATTGGGAAAACATATCTCATCCACTATCGGAAATGTCATTGGGCTGTGGTTGTGGGTTGGTAGCTATCAGGGGCTAGTGGTGGCCTTGGCGGTAGAACACTTGGGCTGCACTTCTCTAGGGTGGTCCTTTCTTAGCGGGTTCCACTTGAATGATGGGACGTGTTTAACATGAAACGCCAGCATGTACAGTGGTCACGGTTGGATGTGTCCCCGAAAGCAGATCTAATTTGTGGTGACACGTATCACTTCCACAGAGCCTCAATAGAGGACCAATATTTCATCAACACCCAGGGGATTTAGTGGCCCGAAGAAAGAAAAAAAAGGGGGGGGGGGGATATGCCTCTCAAATGATATGCCTCTCAAATGTGTTCATTCCTGTCCAAATAGTGATGGCAAATAGTTGTTCTAAGCTCCTTTGTTTTTTCTAGTACTTCACAAATATGTGCAGATTCCTCAGCTAATCCCTCGTGTTTGTGGATTTAGCCTGTGTTTAGGCAATGTTTCTCCGACATAACTTGGAAAACACATACGACATATCACTCCGCACAAGCGGAGCGGTGGACAGGGGGAAAACATCTGCCTGGGGAATGCCTGACAGCTACGCCGCTTGATCTATTGGATGTGATGGATGAGCAGGCCACTGCTTAATGATCCACACTCTGGCTAATGCAGTGGAGTTCGCACAGTATGCAGGAGACACAACCATCTGCCACTGGCCAAGAAGCGACTTTCCAAATGGCGTAATTACACGTGTCACTGATCCTATGAGTGTTCCAAGACTAGAGAATCCCAGTGCTGTTAATTAGGCTACGTTTCCCTCCCATCACTCCTATCCACGCCCTCCGCACAGCTGGTGGGAAGAGTTCACCAAAGACAGCTTCCCATTGTGTTCTTTTCACTCTATTTTCGGAGCGAGCACCTGGGTTTCTTTTCTGAGGACCAGCGGAGTTTATAAGGATGGGTAAAACCAAAAAAAGAAGATGAATTTCTCAAGGAGACCAAGAAGGCCTTGTCAACCGGCTGATGGTGCCATCTGCTTTCTATCAATGAATAAACACGGATCAAGTGTGAAGCAGTGGTTTGAGTCGGAAAGTCTGCTCTTCACAGACTAGAACCAAAGATCCAAACCCCTTGCTAAACATTACCCCACTACTGTTTGCAGAGGAAACAGACCTCTCAGCAGTTTCAATTGTTTAATAACTTTTGATTGAAAACAGAGTGTTACGAGAAAACGTCGACTCCAACCTTCGCATGGGTTGAACCTCTCCAGCCAGACCATAAGTTATAAAAGTTGAACTTCCCTCTGTGGTTCTATGCTTCATGAGGACCCGATCTTGGAAAGATGCCGAAAGACGGGCACAACATCTCGAGCCAAACACTCCCTCGCCATTAGGAGTCACACAAAGTCTCTTTTGACAGTCCAAGTTCATTATGGTCTTCTTGTGAAAACCGTCAACCCTGGACAAACAAAGCTGGTGGAACTGTAGACCAACACAAGTATGCAGATAAACAACAAGGCAGACATAACATGAGGATCCAGCCAAAACAAATCACTTGAAAAAAGAAACAATCCCAGGTTGAAACACGGAGAAGAACATCTTGGAACAATATAGATCAGTCTTTGTTTTGTGGCTATGGCCTGGCAGCGTGCTCAACCACTCAGTTTAGTTCAATTTTAGTGACCAAATTCAAAACTTCATTTACAGAGTCCAACTCTTCTCCAGCTTCTGAATTCTCTATTTTCGCACGGAACTACCAACCAATCCTGACCGTTCCAAACACAAACACTTCTTGTTTTGATTGTCAAACCTGTTTGTTAACCTGCATTGCCCTTCACATGAACCCCCGATAAGTGGAAACTTTCTTCAGTCGGAGATATCAGGCGAAACAGTCGAACATCTGGCCTTTAAAGTTGGACTGGGCACAAGAGACAGGGAGGAAAATAAAAAAGAAATGCGTGTGCTCTGAGTGGGTCACCACACCAAAGCATTCACCATGGATGCCTTATGCAGTAACGATCCACTGAAGTTCTCCCTCTCCTCTAACCCTCTCCTCAGCAGGATCTCATTAACAAAGGCTAAGCTCACTTCGCATGTGGTGAAGCATTCTTTAAAACCGGAAGTCCAAAGTCAATCAATGAGAAGCATCGGTAGATTCGGCGACTGCATGCACAAGAGCCCGGGCACGTGCACGTGTCGGTACGGTGAGTTCATCCGTTAAAGTGGCTCGAACGTAGAGGACGAACGAAAGGGAAAAGAGCCGGAGGGGAGAGAACCGACACACAAGCACCACAAGAGGGAGAAAGTGAGAGAAGGCCACCCCCCCCCCCAAAAAGAGGGAAGATAAGTAAAAAGAAAATACAAAAAAAAAAGGCTGCTGATACCAGAGCCTGAGACAAGTGCACATCAGACAAGGTCAAACCTTGACGCAGTCCAGTAATAAACCGAGGACCTCTTCATAAGATCTCTCAGGACAGTGAAGAAAGTTCCTCGACTAATGCTGCAGCATCTGGCAAGACAGACCAATCTATGACATCAGTGCCAGTACTCCTGTGACACATTCCTTCCCTCCAGACTTTCCACTGAGGTCTTCCTGCCCTGACTAGAAGGGTGACCATGGGGATGCCGTGGGAAAGTGAGGGAACTTTCAAACACTAACTGGCAGTTGATTGTCTTGTGTCAAGTCACTTTTCCAAATCCACCTAGGGGGAAAATAGCATGTCATGAGAAAATCCACATGGATTTGGGGGATTTCAGAATGTCCCAAGATTTTCAGTTTGATTTGAGTACATTTGACAAGAGTATATGCAAGATGCTTGTGCAACCGTGCTGTGAGTTAAGAGTTAGGTGGGAGGGCAGGGTCAGTTGCTGAGGTGTGAGTTGATATTTCAGTGTGGCCGAACAGCTTGCCTATCACAAGGGCCTTCACTACAGGAAGCTGTTACGTCACTAGACAAGCTCAGAGTACAATGGGGCCTTGCGTTCCACTCACAACGTGCATACTAGGGCAGGAAACTGTGGGAGTTCAAAATGCCTGGCTCCCTCCCACCCCCATGGCCTTCTCCTTTCTCTAGCCCCGACCCAGGCTCCCACACCTAGTATGTATCTCACTGAGCATGTGCAGTAGGGCTCCTCTTGAACCTCTGACATGCACCCCCAAAAACAACATGAGTATCCTCCAGACTCAGGGCCTCTGAGGGCCTCCCTGTCGGCTCCAAGGACACATAGGCTCTCCCCCTCTCCTATCCTCCCTCTCCCTCTTTCCTCTCCACCCCTCTGTCTATCCTCCTCCTCCTTCTTTCCTATCCCTCCCCCTCCCTCTCTCTCTATTGTTCTCCTCTCCCTCTCCTCCTGCTTCTCTGCGCTCCCCCCCCTTCTCTCGTGCTCTCTCCTCCTTCTCTCCTCTCCCCCCCCCCTTCTCGCTTTCCTCTCCCCCCTCCTTTTGTCCTCATCATCCTCCTCTCTGCTCTGCTCTCCTCTCCTTCTCCTCCTCCTTCTCTACTACTCCACCACCTTCTCTCTTCTCCTCTCCTCTCCCCCTCCTCCTATCTTCCACCTCCTTCTCTCTTCTCCTCTCCTCTCCCCCTCCTCCTATCTTCCACCTCCTTCTCTCTTCTCCTCTCCTCTCCCCCTCCTCCTATCTTCCACCTCCTTCTCTCTTCTCCTCTCCTCTCCCCCTCCTTCTATCTTCCACCTCCTTCTCTCCTATCCTCTCCTTCCCCTCGCCTCCCCCTCCCTCTCTCCTCCCCCTCCGTCTCACGTCTCCTCACATCGTAAATCTTCTGCAAGGACTGCAGGCGCTCAAACATCCGACAGACCGCCAGACCTGGGGTTTGCTCTACTATAGTTCCCTCCCTCATAGAGAGAGAGGGAGAAAGAGAGAGCGCGAGCGAGAGACAGAGAGAGATACAGAGAGAGACAGAGAGAGCGAGAGGCCTTTGTGTGTGTCTATTTATCACAGTACTAATTCCCCAGAACGGAGATGACATTCTGGGCTCCAAAAGCAATCTTGCATCAGGACCCGACTGATCCAGTCTCTTGCACAGCACTGACTGTGAAACATAAGGAGGTGACGCAGAATTTACCGTTCGCTAAATCAGGATATCAAGCGCGGGCAAACAGTTTCCGCTCCATTGAGTGAGTTTGAGGTGGGGTTTTTGAACGTTCGGCCACCTTTAGATGAGGTGCAGTACAGACAGCAAGTGTGGGGTGACAGCTCCGGTAAATGTGCCACAGTAAAACCGTGGGTAGCATTTGCCTCGCGCCACACATGTGCACATCAGATCACAGAGGACTGGGGGAAACCAACACGAGCCCAAAGAGTTGGTTTGGTCATGATGGGGAACCGATGTAGTGATCTCATGTGGTGGGAGCCCCAGAGAGAGTGAAGGGGGTAGGAGGCAGGGAGCTTGGAAGGCAACATTGCTACAAGTCTCCCTCTTTGGCAGTGAGGGGTGTAAGGATGTAGGGCTGTCATTTTCCTCTCATCCACAGGTCACAGCTGCCTCCGTCTCGACTGTCACTCTATGCTGCGTAATGACAAAAAACCTGGAGGAGAGAGGTGGAGATAAGTCCAGAAAACTTTCAGCCAATGCGAGGTAAAGCCCGTTAACCACCTCTGACGTCATACTGGCACACATAATCACTTAGACCCAGGTGTATTGCAAGCCAAACCATCCGTGCGAGGCCAAAATCTAACATGCAGGAGTGTGCTCCTGCCAAATGGCTTCCTTTCCCTCACTCCTGTCAAACATGTTGTAGTTATAATACTGAAAAGTGGGTTTCAGTAGAGGGAAAGCAAAATGGCAACTGCGTTCGAGAGAAAGAGAGAAAGAGAGAGAGAGAGAGAGAGAGAGAGAGAGAGAGAGAGAGGAGAGGAATAAGCATTGATCTGAGCAGAGTTATGAGATGGAAAGCTGCTCAACGGCCGGCCTTCCTTCCCCTCCTCCTTCAGTAAACCACTTCCACTTGTTTTTCTTTTTCTTTCACAATCTCGGCTCCAGCCCTTTTCGGTGACTTTTCGCTCAAATTTCCTGACTCTGGGAGCGAAGCAAGAAGGGGGAGGGGAGGTCGACAGAGGCTGTGGTGGATACAGCAGACTGTATACAGCGATGGCCTTCTTCTTTCACAGGTTTTTTCCCATTGAATAAGCACAATAGATTTGTAAAACAAACAAGACTGTAAGGCAAACCCTTCTCCTGTCTCCAGTCATACTAACTCTTCACACAATACTGTACACACCACACATATCATATACGATTCCATCTGTAAAGAATTGCTCAAGTGAACATGTTTTAAAGTTCTTCTCCCCAGACAGGGATAAAGCTCAAACACTGCTCCTGGTAATCCCCCAGCAGCAGTCAAACACAAGAGTCGGGGGTCTTGAGGGCTAGTCTGGCACCTGCCAGACGTTTCCCTGTAGAAACAGCGAGCCTTCCTCCTCTAAACAAACCAGCCTGCCTGTCGGAGCACCTCTCAACACAGCTGTCGAGTTGGAGAACAAATGGTGGCTGGACCCACAACTTGGGCACGGCCGAAACGTTTCAGCAACGCTCTGAAAACACACAGCGGCTACCCGAGTGTGAAGTTTGTCAGGCGTCTGTTATTGTTTGTTTAGGAAGAGACCGCCACCATGGCAGATATACTGTATGCAGGGACGTAGCCCCGGGCCTACCCAATTTGTTCTAAGGCCTACCCAAAAACGAAAATATATCCGAAAAAATTATGCACCGGGTGCACATCGAAAGGTTAATAGGTAAAAAAAACGGAAAATATGCCTATCCATGTTTTTCTAGGCCTACCCAAATATATTATTCTGGCTACGCCCCTGACTGTATGACCTGCGTTACTTCACAATCTGACTGGAGGGCAACCTGAAGGTTCGGGTAAAATGAACCTCAAGGAAATCACAAGGAGCCCCTGTGAAGATAACCTTACATCCAAGCAGTGCTGAGCTGTCCTGATTACAGGACAACATCCACAAACAACATATTTCACAGATGAATCATTCATAGTGCATAGTCCCATAGACAGGATGAAAAAAAGTTCACGAGAGTAAGGGGATGGTTTACAAATAGATGAAGTACGGGGGATTTATGGCCCTTGGGAGGGTCAAAATATTAACATGTTGGAGACAGGAGAGTTCTTTACTCAGTAGTGTTTAGACTGCTCAGACGATCCTTGTTCTGACCCCAGGAAGGCCACAGGGGAACACACCAGAACAATTACAGTTCTGAGGACAAAAACGTTATTTCTGACTTCATGGTAAGATATGTAACAAGTTCCATGTGTGGGTTATTAAATAATTTTCAATTACTCTTGAAGTTTCAATAGTGAGAATTAGTCTCTCAAGCACCCTAATACATAACTTTCCCCACACACTCTGTTATCCTGTGTCCCTTGTTCCCCCGGCAGACAGGAAGGAAGCAGGCATGTGTATTTTTCTCAGCATTCCCTGTTTCTACGCTGCCTTCCTGGTGCCATAACTAATCCCAGATACGCCTGTATCGAGCATACTGTCTCACAGTAACATGGCCGTGATAGGCTCAACTTCCCCACTTGCTCTTTCCCTTATCAGGGCCTGAAGAAGGCCGACACACAACCCCAGGACGCAGGACACGTCTCCACACCAGTCCTGGTTGTCGACTGCACTGACGTGCCGTCTATTTTACGCACGCTATTTCCATGTCCACATTCCTGAGGTACCCTGGGGTACAGGGCTGCTGGAGCAGGGGCTTCCACGACCAGACGCCGAGAGGTCAGAGGTGAAGCCCTACTGTGACGCGACTGCTGAATCTCATCCCACCGGAGGAATGCACAGTCGGCAGCTCGTAAGCACGTCAGCCGCAAGCTCTCCTCAATAATTCAAATTATGCTGGATGACTTCATCACGAGGCAATGCCCAAATGCACAGCTTTTGTTCTTGGGTTTCATGAGTGGGAGGTGCCTTTTCCTTTTGCTTCTTCATGGCAAGAAACATGGCCGACAACTGGATGTTCTGGTCAGAGGATAGGCAAGAGAGTGAGTCTCACAGTAACTTGATACTCACAGTGAGACACTCCTCTTTAAAACCAAGTCAAGGCCGTGTTCGGGCCAGCATGATAACAGAGCAAAGAGAGAGAGAGAGTGCTGTGTTGTTAAAACAACATCGCTGCTGAATCTTAACACGAGCCGATCCACGGACTGGAGACCATCCGCTCCTATTCAACAGCACGTACCGGTTAAAACCTCTGATGGATCCAGATGATCATCTTACTCACAATCCGAGCAGGCCAGACTGCATCCTGATTCGTTTAAATGGCTCTTGGGGCTTGTGTGTGTGCTTGTGTTCTGTATATAAGTGTGTGTTGAAGGCTGGGGGGGATGGGTGGGGGGCGGGGTGGGTGAGTGAGTGGGCGGGCGGGGTGGGTGGGTGGGTGGTGGGGTACTGTGGTTGTGTGAGTTCCAGGCCATGCATTTACTCCCACTTAGCAGTATGAAAAAGGTTCCCATTTCTGTCATAACCCTGGAGGCCTATTCTGGTCAGGCAGCCACCAGCCTCGACCTCCTGTCTCACACAGGTTGTTCTACCAGCAGACACACGCAGCCAAATGATCCATTTCCCATAATTCCTTGGTCTGGTGTTCCAGAAGCCTCTGGATTTGCAGATTTCCAGTGAGTCAGCATTTCCGTCACAGCTTAGAGAAAAACAATACAGTGCCTTGTCTGAAATTCAGACTGTGCACCAACTCAAAGTCCCTATGAACTGACCCATTAACCTTTCGCGCAATTGATTGTTATTACATAACCGCACTCTATAGGACTGGATTGTAGACGGAGGTCTTTGCCAGAGGTATTCATACAGAGTGGCACACTTGCAACAGAGCTGCTTTCAAATCTGCTGTTCCACGCAGTGCCATGGTGAGACCTTGTTCATCCAGCCATCTCTACTGTCCCTCATCTACACCTTCCACTGTCTGGCTGAGTGACAGTTAAAACTACAGGCTAGACTATGAGTTGGTTTTTCTTGTGGTCTACTGAATCCCACAATACCTCATTCCTCAAAGCATGTATAAAAAAAGATAGGAGACTATGCAAAAAAGGGAGGATTTAAGTGTTTGAAAATTGCCTGACCTTTGAATATGATGGAACAGAAGATTGAAGCTTGGTAGACACTAAAGACAGTTATGTGAAACACATTCTAAACGGCTGAAAACCTATACACACATACACGCAGAATTCACACACAGGCTACACATTAGCCATGATATAACCACAGTTTGGACAAGCATTCTTCCACTGTGAGGGGGATGGAGGTTTGAAATAGCGGACAAGAAAGGCCTTTGGCTACTTGGGTCTGATGGGAGCCGTGAGTTTGTTTTCAATTTAGGGTTATCCCAGGAACACACAAGTTTCTCCAAAAATAGGCAGTATAACAAAAAAAGAGGGGGGGGGGGGGGTTCAGGAAAGGGATGGGGGAAGATGGGGGATGAGGAAAAGGAGCGGGGGCGGGGGGTGAATAATGAACACCAGATGCCTTACCTTCGGTGGTAGCTACATTCTTTGGAGCTTTAGTCGGTGTGTGATCCGTACTTGAACTAATGTCAGAAGAGATGCTGGAGCTCCCTTTGCCTGTGAGAGAACATTCAAGAAACACAGTCAGTCAGGGCATGAGGTCTACACCATTGGACTGCTGAGAAGATGGCCCAATCCCGACTCATGACCAACAATCCAAAATGATGCCAACAAATAAAACCAGTAAACGTTTCATGTTTAGATTCGGTCCTGTTTCCCTCTTCCCCCAGTTGTGGTTCCACTCGTTCTCCATGAGACTCCTATGAGGAGCTGAGGCCTGCTGGTGGGGCAGTTGTTTATTGCTCTTCATTCCTCCGTCAGATCATAAATACAGCGTTGTGGCTTCACTAAGAACAGGAGGTCAGTGCTTTCGCCCAGCGTGAGAGGCTAAGAGGTATTCCCAAACAGTCACACCCACGACTCACGCCTAAGTACACACACATCAAGGACAGTCGTTTTCACTGAGTCGACTTGAGTGGTGTGCATGTAAAAGCACAAAAGGAGAAAATATAGTCTGTAGAGCTAGTCTGTTAAAAGAGGCCTGCCTCTGTTGTTTAAAAGGTTTAGCCTTCTTGGAACTCCTCACTCGTACGACTAGCTTACAGTGCTTTTCAAATTCTATACATCTCCCCTTGACATGTGTACACGCGCACATATCCACAGGCTCACATACATGCATGACTCGTATATTACTACCCTTTAGAGAGGCCTAATGCAAATCGTATGTCTCCTTCTCCTCCAAACTGCTGTGCGAGGCAGACAACGTTGTTGTGGTGACATCACCGAGCCAGCACATCTGCTCTGGCTTCCACCACAGTCCTCGAAAGTGACTCACAGCCTCTCGATGAAGGTCCAGGCAGATGTTCTTCTGTGGGCTCCTCCAGCCACGAATGTCTAGCTCCGTCCCTGTCTTCACTGTGATGCTATAGAGAACTCTCCAACAGAACCAAGTGAAACCCCTTGAGGTGCCACGGTCGCTCACCGGATAAGTGCGCATCCCATGAAGGCAGGGTCCTTACCATAGCGGCCCTGGGTTCGAATCTGGCCCGGGCCCTTAGGTGCATGTCTTCCCTGTCTCTCTCCCTACCTTTCATGTCACATGTCACAAGTCAAAACTATAAAGCATAACAATGAAGAAAAATGCGAACAATATCCTTAAAAAGAAGAACATATAACCTGTATCAAACCATAGTAATTGTACACATTAGGCTCATCTCCAGACTCCATGTGCTGCTGACCCATTCTGAGGAAGAGATGGTCGAGGCGCCTGCTGGTATTTGTGGGAAACAGTTTTCAAAAAGATCCCACTTCCTGTCTTCTGCTTTTGCTAATGTGTTAAAGGGGATGTTATTTAGGCATTGATTGCTGTAGAGGTGTTGAAGATGGCAGAAGTGATTACAAACTAATAAGACCAAATTCCCAAATGCAGATAGGATGCTGAAGGGTTAACATAGCTTGAAATGTGTTATAGACATTGATCTTACTATTACCTATTTTTCATTCCTGCAAATGTGGGAAATGTGTCTTGTAAATGTAACTTCCCACTCGAACTACACTCCACTGTCATCATATGTCACCATAGCTGTCACTGACACTGAGGTAAGCTTTTGATGTATAATATACATCTTCATACAATACAAAGGCCTGCATCATCACGGAAACGGAGTGCCCTACACCACCTAACTTCTTTAATAAGGACACTTCGGCAAATCATTCAAGGACTTGCCCATTACTGTAATTTTCTGGAGAAGGGGTGGACGTTTGCTCGAATAATGGGACGTAACCAGACGGGTCATGTCATATTCTGGGGAAAAATCCCCAAAGCTACGTACAATTCAAGATAAAAGAGAGGTGAAAACTACAATCTTAAAATCACAAACACCTCACGATACTTTTACCAAGTCTGGACATTCCAAAAACCTACCTTCGCTCCCGTACTGTTTCCCATTGTTCGCACCCATCCTAAAGACTGCATAATCTATGTGCAAAACTCATCCGAAAAGTCATCCCAAAAAATTACAGTCCAGGACACTCGTGAGAGCCAACGAACAAGATAATAGATTCAAAATGAATTATTTCTGGACCGTTGACTTCAAATGGTTAATCCAGATGTTGACGGAGTAACGGGGAGTAAGAACGTTTCAACATTACGCAAACCTAACCGGATTACTTCATCTTCAAGAGGAGACAATACGTTTTAGGTCCAAGCGTTGTCAAATTTCGAGTCTTTTCGGGACTGCATTGTTTTTACAAACTCTGCTATCGAGAGGAATCAAAAAGCATTCTCAAAAGCTCTAAATGGCAAGCAGCTGTTGATCAGGTTGCGTGCAGTCCTTGAGGCCGCCACGACTGCCCAGTAACTTTTGACAATCGAGACGCACAGTTCTCTTCCAGATTTAAAGAGACAGAACGTACTGGGGGACCAAGGCCGTTCACACAATGTAAAATTGACTCTTGTCATCATTTCAAAATAATTAACTAATATGCAACAATACAATATCTCACAGTAGGCTACACCCTTTGTATTCCTTTCAAAGGTTGTTAAACCAGACTGTTTGGGGGCCTAACCATCCGAAACGTCCATATTTCAATCACCATACAAGCCTACACTGTAACTCTATTCTAAAAACGCACAAAAGCTTCTCAATCTCCATAATCCCTAACTCTAACATTTCAGTTTCAAGGATGTATCTCCAACTGCAGCTAAACTGGTAAGGTGTTGATACCAGTAAAGACATGTTCTGGGGATATGGATGCTTTTAAGTTGCATGATCTTCTTTTACAGTGTTTGATTGGCTTACATGGTACCAATCAAGTCGCTTTTTGGCTGTCCTCTCAGGGTCAAATGCCAAACCTTAAAGTCTTTATGGGCAACAATCTATGCCACACCGGAATGAACACCAAGAATGTGTTCTACTTCCATGCATATGAGCGTGAGAGGTAAATTAACAAGATGGATCTGAAGCCAGACTCATAAAAACTGGTGTGACCAACCAATTCTTAACTCTAACCCCTAACTAGTACACAATCTGATGGTTCATTTTAACATGTACAAAATTGGCACTTCACGTGAATCTTCATTATTATATAGTCTGACAATGCAGTGCTACGTTAGATATTTTTAAGTACATGTTGCCTGGTCAGGAGTCGTTTCAGGTTCAAACACCATTGTCCATCTGCCATATTTGAAGTATACCCGTAAATTATGACAAACCATTTGGCCTTCTGCCCTTGACTAGAAGGACAAAGAACTATGAAAACAATGAAGCAACCTTGACCATCCTTTCACCCATGCCGCACTGCAATCCCAGACCCTTTAAAAACACTGACAATAGCCTAACCTGTCATTCACATGGGAGTCATGCAACTTTCAGAGTGCTTTCCAAGCAAGCCCTAAGGATCAGGGAAAGTACTGCCAATGTATTCCATGTGTCATGGAGAGGGCTGCCACAGCTAAGTTCAAATGATTTCACTTTAATTGTGGGCTTCTCACACCAGTGGGTTAAGTCCTTGATTATAAGCAACAACAAAAATATCTAGTAATCATACTTTTATAAAAGCAATTACACTTTTAGAGCCAATTATGTTGATTGGTAGCAACAAAACAAATACTGGTTAGAAATGTACTTTTATTTGAGAATCTTAAAAAATGTAAAGCTATCATTTAGAGCCTTATAACCCACATCCTTTGTGGTTCACACGCTACACACTAAGACCCCTAGATGAGTTCTGGAAGGTGGTTGCTGCTGGCTATCCAGTGCGAAGGACACACACCCACAGAGACACAGGGGTAAGGGTTGGCAGGAAGGCTTGTATTGGAATCAGAAACAGGCTGAGATGCGGTTACAGACATGAGATAATACTCGGAGGCAGACACCGCAGCCATGGCATCTGCTCCAGGTACACTCTGGGAGATGGTGGCGGAGGGAGGAGACTGGACACGGCCGGGTTCAGTGACACTGGGGCTGACGGCGTCCAGGGACACGAGGACAGACGAAGTGGCACCTGCCAGGGGAGTGACACGGGCGGGCGGAGTCTGGGGAATCATTCTTTTGTCCAGCTTCCCATTTAACGCCCTCATGGTCACCGGGATGGACAGACATCTGGGAAAGCCAGCAACACACGACGGTGAAGAATTAGTACACACACTACTGATGCAACTCCGTTTGTTCAGCTGTTTAATTAGGTATGATTGTATAAATGAAGACCCGTTTGGGGAAACACTACTTGAACATCCTAACATACCTCTTTAGGACTTTAGAGATATATTCATCCATGGGTGAGTGTTCTAATCCTGACGCAAACAGGCTGCATCTAAGATGTTGGGGGTCTTCCACATTTACAACCACTATCGAAAGGAATCATATGATACGATCATATAAAAACTTACAAAGTAAACCTCTAATGGATCCTCAAAATGCCACCTAATCTCTAGGCATTCGGCATGACTTACACACAGCAAGAGAGTCACTCTCAGAAAGGTGAAAGGTCACAGAGAAGCTGGACTCGCACACTGGAAGGACCTCGCAGTACAGATCACACGCCGATCCTGAAGGGCACATGTGACGACAGGCATCCGTTGCAGATCAATGACTACCGTCGACACGCGCAATCAAGACTCTGCGCTGCGCGGCGCCACTGAAACCAGGGCCGCCAGCCGCTCACCTGGGCTGCGCCGGGTCGCGGTCCCACAGCTGGCCAGCAGGGTGTTGATGGTACACTGATGGCGCAGGACTTCCAGCAGGGCAGGGACGTGGGCAGGGTGGGTGAAGGGGATGCTGCCCACCATGGCCCCTTTACCAGTCCCTCCAGCCCATGCAGTGCCTGGGACCACATAGCTGTGCACTTCGCCAGGAAGCGACTGGGGGAGAGAAGGATGGAAAAAGAGGGTCAGTATGGTAAATGACTCATTTAAGAGAGGTACACTCTGTTCCTGAAGGAATACCACAATGAAGAAGGTGTCTGACTCTGGCCCAGATAATGTTTCACCCCCGTCCTTTCCCCCTGCCCCTGATAACTCCATCAGCAACTGGGGTAAGGGCGCCCACTGCAGGTCGGGTTCTGGTATGGCAACACCTATGAAACGGAGAGCCAACACCGCCGAGAGATACAGTACTGTGAATCACACACCAGAAAACCTGTGGCCCAGAAAAATGCTAAACAAACCTAGACGGATGGTTCACATTTAAAACCTGAACAGATCAACACCTGTGATTTGGTTGATCTTGTTGATAAAAGCAGAGAGCACAGGCAGCGGCTGTTGCAGCTTAAGAAGGAAGTAGGCGGGCAGAGCCTCACATGTCGCCTCACTCAGAGGGCTGAACACTGGGTCACTGTCAAAGGGGAAAAGGAAACGTTCAAAACTCCAGCGAGAGACAACAGTGAGAGAAACCCCGCCTGTTGTGATGACCTCACGATTGAGATGACAAGATGACTATCAACGCAGTCACGGGTACCCTTGAGAGTCAAGCTGAGGTGGTTGTGGGAGCAGTGATGTCATCTGGAGTTTGTGGGTGGACTCACTGGGTCCCACTGTCACCAGAGTCACCTGGCCAACACTCTCTCTCTCTGAGATTAGGAGAACTTTGTCAGACCATGAAGTCAAGAATGTGTGTGTGTGGAAGACAGTGACCTACTTTACCTGGTCCTAACAACCCCAGGAGGATGTCTGAAGGACTCACGAAGAACTGAATGCTCATTGGACAGCCTAAGTTGGGAAAGACAATAATTGGGTTTCAGTGACTATGAGGCCATCTGGCCATTTAGTATCTTCTATATGTCACTGTACCTTCTCTGCCCACAGTCAGATACCCAAGTCTGCCATTGAGAATGATGTCCACTTGAGGATCATACTCCTTCAGTGCTCTGGAAAAAAACAAAATAGTGAGGCACTTCAGAAAGTTGACGGCACAGACGAGAACACTACTTCCATCAACAAGTAACAGAATGAACTTGCCTTGGCAAATGTGATATCTTCTGCAGATCTCTCCCTAGGTGCTGCAGCGATGTGAATATCTTGACTTTGGTCTCACTGTCGAACAAACACAGACATTCGCCACACAACAACATGACTACACCCCAAACAATGATGACCAGTGACCAACAGAAAATGACAGTTAAACCGGCAACTACAGTTATACTGTCAACATTACTTGTCTCCGGGTATGTTGTAGAGGGACGCAAGGCCTTCAAGCTTCCCCGAGAATTCTTCAAATCTCTGTGACCTGTGACACATTAAGAGTAGTCACCAAACACCTCATCGTCACAGTATTTGTACAGTCGTGTCAACAGGATTCGCTTCTTACCTCAGCAGCTTTAGAAGGGACTCACTTGACTAGGAAACAAAACACACAAGAGGTTAGCTTCAGAATGGCTCGTTCTATGAAGCTGGCAGACAGGCTGTGAAGTGCTAGAAGCAGCAGTTTGTTACCACAGGAGCTTCTCCATGCTGGGCCACTTTAACATCCTCCACCCCTCCACCTGTCAGGAGCAGCACCTCCAGGTAGAACAGGTCGGCCGTCAGGTAGCAGGTGGTCTCACTGGGACTCAGGTAGGACCCCATTCTGAATATAAGAAAGATAACAACTGTGTTAAATATAAGGGAGATTAATATGTTTACTAAGCATCATCAAAATTCTCAATCAAGTCCCTCGATCCTGCAGAGGAAAAAAAAAAGAGTAAACAGTGGTTTTACCAAATGATAGAAAGTATGTAAAGCAATAGTTCTCTACCCTCTTTGTTTGGCGACCATCTCCAAACGGGACACCATGCAACTCAGAGTGGACACTGACACTCAGAATAGAAAAATACATTCATTAATCCCGTAGCATACAATGTACAAGGGTTCAGAAATGCATAAAAAAATACAAAACGATTTTGCTTGTTTACCATTGAGTACTTCATGGAGTCTTTTCAGACATCTAACCAGTGGCTCACAGGGTTTGGGGTCACCTCTGGACTTATCCTGCAAAGAACAATGTCGCAAATAAAGTATTAAATTAAGATGTTTGTCTGCTGAAGCCACGAAAAGCTACAGGTACTCTGACCTCTGTGTTTAATAGGAAGTAGGAAAAACCCGCACCAAGGAGAGTTCCCCAGGAACTGAACGTACTTAAGCTTGAACATCATCGCTGGCAGACATCCGCATGGCCCGGTTCCAGCATCCATATCCCCTCGGCCCACACATACACCGTATCACATGTCCCATAGCACTGCCCCATAACTCCAGCCTCTGACTGACCCCTCCTCTGCTGGCCCGGGAGACTGACCGCTGCCAAGTTCAACTTCCTGTGAAGCCAAGCAATCATCTCTGTCCCTGCTTCGACCGTACCAAATCAAACTAAACCATAGGTCAACCCTAACTGGGCAGGGTAGCTGGAGAGCAGGGCATTTCTCTACAGGTTAGCTCAATTGTTTATGGTGCTTTTGAATAAGATTCCATTACTCTAATGTGTATTGACCTGTACAGGGCGATAAAGCTCTGCCAATTCAATTTAATAACATCTAAGTAGTATACGTGGCTGCTGACTTCCATCTGCAAAGCTGAGCGATGAGACAGGAGTTTATATGGTGTCTTAACCAGGGCAATAAACCGGGATCCCAACAGCTCACTTGACATCAATCATCTAATGAGTGTGTGTGTGTGTGTGTGTGTGTGTGTGCTGTTGCCTTCCAGCACATAATACGGTTAGAACTGATGATCCCTCAGATATCCATCCATTCAGCTGATCATCACTCTTAATCTACTATTCTGCATTCCCTTGTCACACATTTTAATACATCTCAGTTGCCATTTGAATTAACAAGGGTAAACCACAAAGGCCCTTAAGCATTCTGGGATGCATTCAAAGGGGCAACAACCAACAAGGCTACAGTAGAAAGATCAATAACAATCCGTGTAGGTAACATTCGGCAAGAGTGGACCGGGTTCATTTCCTCTAAATGCGTGTCTGGTCTCAGTGGCCCTAGGGAGCATGAGGAGTTGAAAGGGACCAGGAAGAAGGCCAAGAGTTCCATGACAGACTAAGCATGTGAGACTCCAGACCACATTTACCTATCTGACACCACCCTTCGAAAAACAGTAGCCTACAAACAAGTTATTTTGCTATTCCAAATCATTGGTTTTTGACTCTTGTGTATCCATTTTAGATCGGATTAAGATGTCTTCTAGAGAGGTCAAATTGTGGTAGGGAAACCTTCTGCCAGGGGGAGATTCGACAAAACGAAGGATATTAAAGTCCTCCTGCTAAATGTGGACATTCTCCTAAATGGTAAATATCGCCATGTACGAGCAAAATGGACACGACACTTTGCCTTGGGGACACATAGGGGAAGGACACAAGCATCCAACGAGCTCTTGTTTACATAGTGTGATGTTTAATACAGCTCTAATTCCGCAAAAATCTAACTTAAAAGAACGTGGAAAGCATTGTATACGCTTTCAGTAGGAATACATACCATGCACCTACGAACCAGTTGAAATGTCTCATTCCATTTCTTCTCCGCATATTTCAAGCGAAGATCAGATACAAGAGACTTTCCTGGTGCACAGAATATATTTAAATGTAATTGTATATACATTTAAAGTAATTGCACATTATTAGTAGGCCTACGTATCTTCAGACGAAGGTGCGCTTGCAGCTGAAAATGTAAGATTGGGTATCAATCAACCAAAGACTATTTCGTATCATTAGCGTAATTGAATTAACCCACAATATTAGTCATGTTGGAAATTGTTTGTGAGAAATATATTTTGTGGTAGTTTACCGGTTGTGCAAAAAGCCATCGATTGCAGATATTTTACCAAGAATGTTAGAAGGCCAGATGATACCAACAGATACCACAAGTCGAGTCAGACAGACACACACGTGCGATGCTGGCTTCCACGATGATGGTCAGATAGAATATAGCTGGACACCCATTGTTACTTGTTACAATTTCAACTATTTGTTGATCACCTACACGCCACGTCACCCCACTGATTATAAATTAATATATGTACAGGCTATATGGAGTGACATCCCCGCCAACGCCCCCTGGGCACTCAGTGTGTCTAGGGGACGCAGACAACTCCTTCTCGTCTGGAACAGCTCCAAGCGGGCGTAGTTCAGCCTGGTACTTCAGTCAGTGCTTGTCTGGTTGTTTGTGTGAGAAGACTAGCATAGAGAACAAGTGATCGGCTTTTGAAATTGTCTCATAATACGTAAGAGCTGCGTCCTAAGGTGAGCGTATTAAATAATGCCACTTGACCGATACTGCACTAGGTAATCGCTGGACTGAATCTTGATTTAGACTGTGCAATTAAACGATTAAACTAGCTAGAGCTAGCTAGCTTGTCATGCTAAACAGAGTACCCCAGGTTAGGTGGCCTACGAACTAGTGGAACTAGCCAACACTTACGATGATCGTTAGGACTTTACTGTTACAAATAGAATAGAGACCTGTTACTTACGTACTAGTTAGCTATCGTTCTGGGTCCACACTGTCTTTTACCATGAATAAAATGTATGAAGCTAGCTATCCAACCCATAATTCTAGCTAAACTAGCTAGCCTACTTGTACTCTCTACTGGCGGTGCTATGGGGAAAAGCTAGTTCGCAAACTAGGTAGCCTAGTTGCACTGACATAGTTAAGATGGCTATAGTATCTGCCTGACACTAATGATATTATTAGCTAATAATCGTGTCAAAACTAGTTAGCTGGCTAAGTAGTTAGCTAGTGGTGCTAATCAGCTAACTTAGTTGCCCACCTTTCTAAAGCAATTGACTACAATAGCTGGCAAATAAAACAAGGGCTATAGATCTATGTTTAGCGTGAGTTAGCAATTTAGGCTATTTATTAATACATCATCACCAGTGATTGGGACTCGTGGCAAGTACGTGGCTTTGGCTAGCAAACATTAGGCTACCTAGCTAACGAGTTGACAGCTGGAACGAATCATAAAGGGCTACATTGACCAGCTAGTTTCTGCCTAGAGGTGGTAAACTTTGCTGACTAAATAACTTAAATTAGCACTGCTAGATGCATATTATTTGGTGAAGGATAAACTGCCCCACGCCACACCCCAAAATAAACAATGAAGTTACAGGTGTGTTACTTCCTCTGGAGTTTAGCATGTATAAAGCTTCCTCATATGGTGTTGTAGTTTTAATAAAGTGATGTAAAGTAGTGTGGGGAATGTATAGTTGCCTGCATTTTCTAGGTTTACGTACTTCTTGCTTTTTCTTAATAAATTCCTCAAACAAAATACAGGGGTAAGGAGTACATTCATTAGATTGCCCCCTCGTGGTAGTATTCCTAAATACACAGGGTGAGGTCAGTGCATTGCAAATGAGGTCATGCTCTCTTAATGCCTCTTTTCATCTCCTCAAAGGACAGTGTCATTCTGCTCCTCGGTTGGAATCGGCTGCCCAACCGTACCAGGCTAATCTACCATTTCGTTTTGCCCTCCAAACTCTTCCTTGAAGACTTTCCTCGTGTAAAACTTCAGGTGCTTAGTCCTGACCGTCATGGCAGCTGCAAAGCCAAAGGGACAGAACTCCCTGGCCCTTCACAAAGTGATCATGGTGGGCAGCGGAGGAGTGGGGAAGTCTGCCCTCACTCTGCAGTTCATGTATGACGAGGTAAGTGTTCCCGCCTGTTTGCTTCCTTATCTTGCCATGTTTTACAAATGGACAGTTTTCCTGTTTGATACTGTGACTGTGATGCAGCTCTTTTCGAGTTCACTCATGTGTTTTACCCTGTTACAATCCTAGTTTGTGGAAGATTATGAACCAACCAAAGCTGATAGCTACAGGAAGAAAGTTGTGCTGGACGGGGAGGAGGTCCAGATAGACATCCTGGACACAGCGGGACAGGAGGACTATGCCGCCATTCGGGATAACTACTTCCGCAGCGGGGAAGGTTTTCTCTGCGTCTTCTCTATCACCGAGCTCGAGTCGTTCGCAGCAACAGCAGATTTCAGGTTGAGTGACATCCTTTTACAGAACGATTCTTTCTTTGTGGAGTTTGTCTTCCAGTAGGGCATGTCAAGCATGATGAGGTTCCTGTATCGCTTGTGAGTAGAGAAAGCTGTCCCTGATGACTGTGTGTGTGCCCTGCAGAGAGCAGATACTGAGAGTGAAGGAGGACGAGAATGTACCGTTCCTCCTGGTGGGGAACAAGTCTGATCTGGAAGACCGGCGACAGGTGAGCGCTGAAGAGGCCAAAACACGTGCTGAGCAGTGGGGCGTGTGCTATGTAGAGACCTCTGCCAAGACCCGTGCCAACGTCGACAAGGTAAGACTGTGATCCACAGCTGTCCGATGTACTGTAACCTGCACTGATCAGTTGTTAGTCCAGAAATGGGTTCTGTCTGCTACTTCAGACGCATTGTCATTGCCATGTAGCTAAACATCGTTTTGAATGCGTCATCTGTGATTTTAGGTGTTCTTTGACCTGATGAGAGAAATCCGAGCCAGGAAAATGGAGGACGGCAAAGAGAAAAACGGAAAAAAGAAAAGTAAAAGTTTGGCTAAGAGAATTAGAGAGAGATGCTGTATTTTATAGTGGCTGGGTGCAGCAACGACTGCTGGTGTACATAAAACATTTATCTGGTTTTTGCATTTGATTTGTGCCTGGCCGTTACTTTTGGTCCTGTGTCAGAAGTAACCGATTGGGCAGGAGGTCAGTGGCACTGGCAAATTATACATTTTTAGATTTGGCAGTCAAGGGACACTATAAATTGTTCTACTGATTGTTTATTCTATGACATTTCAAAAAACATCAACCTGCAGCCTCTGTCTCTAGGAGTAGGGCCCCCGAAGTAGGAAAATGCACAACTAGAAGTGGCTGTGTGGCTTATGTTACAAAGAAAAATTGTAACATTGTTGATACATATTATAATGATGTACAGGAAGACTGAGACAGTGGTGGGGTAGGGAGTTGCCATGTTATTTGACACTGATCCTGGGATTCAAAATCCAAAATATTATGACTGTATCAGTGAATAGGTTGAAAATTCGATAAAAATAGTGTGAAAAAGAAAATCCCTCATAGGACATGAGCTGAATAGCATGGGTATTTGTGCATCATTTAAAAGTTTTTACCATGTGATGTATAGTAAATTATTTACTAAAGAAAAAGATGAAACATATAAATCTTCATATTTTTTGCGAAGGTGTCAACTCTTAGTTGCCATGCACAAAAGCACACTAATATTATTCTTCCCATCTAAAGATTCATCAACTCCCATCCATTTAGATTTGTATTCCTGCACTCAGTGGAGCAATGGACTTTGGTGTAATCTTTTTAAAGTATATATTTCCGTCTAACATTTCATCTTTTCATTGGATGTGTTCTCAACAGTACTGAGATGATGATTACATAAGAAATCATATGCACTCATTTTTTTTTTTTTTGCGGGGGAGGGGGGGTAGCTCCACTAATCACAGTCTTTCCATCACTTTTCTCTTGAAACCATCTCAAAGTGCTCTGGTCTCTCAGCCTGGACTTTTATTTCTACTTTAATAGTGAAAAGCTTTGAAAGCAGATTAGGTCCTGCCTGCCTACTAGTAATGGTAGTAATTAGGCACCAAAGACAGACCAAGTGCAGATACGTTCAGAGCCTGGTGTGTGTCACAACTGTGTTTAATATAAACTGTTTATGTTGATCGGACGACTGCTCAGTGACTCAAATGCAACCTTTGAGTGGTCGTGTAGGGTTAGTGGTTGTGAGGGCTTTTCTGCCTCGAATGCCTTGATGTCCATTGTGAATGTGAACAAGCAGACTAGAGCCCCTCTACCCATCTCCTTGGTCACTACTACTAGATAGCCAAGAATATGCAATTCTTTGGTGATGTGTTAGAGAATTGTTCTATATCCATACCTATTCCATTTGATTCCTGTGAACCATTTGATCCATTCTGTCAATTGTCTAAAGAATTGGGTCCTATTCATTTCTGATTTATTGTTGAGCACTACACTACTGGAACCACTGTCATAAATTTGTATTTCAGATTGGGGAACAATTTAAAGCCTCTAGATGCCTTGGCTGTCACTGTTTAAATTACTTAATTCTGTTTCCCTCAAGTAGCTGCTGAATAAGGCTTTAAGAGCCTTCTTTGATTAATCATCCCTATTTTTGTATATGAATATGTATATGTATGACACATATTTAAAGAACCCAGTTATTGGGAAGTTCTACTACACATACTCACCAAATTACACCACATCCGTGTCCTTCGTCATAAGAACACTAACCTACTGAAACCTGAACAACTCAGAAGGGCTAATCCCTTGGTTCAAACATTGACTTTATTTCAAAATACCAATATTTCCTTTGACAGAGGATGCAGTTAGCCCATGCTGTGCTTTGTGTACTATTACTTGCATCCATGGTGCTAGCTTATTTTTCTCACTCTGACATTAATGATGTGTGTTCAAGCATGTTCTATGAGTTTGAGTATGAATGTGTCAGTTTTGTCTTGTAGCTCCTACACAACTTAAACACGTGGTCTGTAAAACATATCAATACTCCCTGTGCTGTTTGGATTGCTTGTCTTCATGTATCACAGTGGATTCTGTCAAGTCTGACCTGGCTAGGTAGGACCTGTTGGAGCAAGACTGTGAATACGGGAAATAGAAAAACGTTTTTTTACCAAACTAATTGGTGTGATGTAATATTCAGGCTGCGGGTATTGTTTTCTTTTTGTATATATATTTTTTTAATACATTTATTGCCTTTGATATAATTTAACTAACTTTACATTTGTGTTATTTATCTCTGATTTAGTCTGTCAAACCACACATCCTTCTTGGATGTGATGTTTTATGTATCCTGTATTGTTTAGTTACTGTCGTGTCCATGTTTACTACTTTAAAAAAAAGAACCACTAATGTATCTAAACGTGACTGGGTACAAGGGTTGAAATTGCATATCAACTCTCATTCTCTTGTGAGCTAATGGAAAGACAAATAAAGTGATGTTTAAGACATTTTTTGACACAAATACTTTTCAACTTCATGTGTCAGATCAAGTGGGGGGGGGGCTTAAAAGATTCTTTAAAAAGTCAGCAACAGAGAATGACGTTTCCTTGTGTTTTAACTTTAAAATAATCGACCGTTCACCACTCGATAAAAAAAGTTTGTCGAATAATTTACTTTTGTGAGCATGTATTAAAAAAAAGCATCACAATTTTACACCACACATCTACATTTATAGTTTGCATGGCAGGGGTTTCCTTTGGCGGTGACGTAACCACTGATCTGGATTACGCATTTCATTGGATGTACAGCGACGTACAAGGCCTCCAGTTTGAAAGCCAGAGAGGCCCTGTACAGCAGTCTGTAACGTTAGTTCGTGAACTAAAGTTCGTACGTTTTTTTATACAAAATAGTACACAGTCTTTGACAAATAAAACTTAAAATACTATATATCGCTGTCCTTATAATATTGATGGCAATGGGACAAGCGTCGTCTGAAGACACGTGAAAGCAGATATGTTTTTGAATGGCTTTGTTTTATAGAATCTGCCGGAGTTGACTTGAACTCGACAAGGAGAAAGAAAGCGAGCTACAGTAGCAGCCTGCTAGCTAGGAAGCTACTTCGCGTGCAAGTTACTTCCTTGTTACAGATTGGAGTATGGTGACATGTTTATCTGAAGAAGTTTGACTCCGGGATAGCGGGGCCTTTCGTATCCTTAACCATTTTTTTTATGGATTTCAGACCCGTCCTAGTTTAGTGATATTTTCCAAGGAACACATCTTTGAGACATCGGGGCCTACACTCAGCATGGAATGGAATGCAATTCCCTGTCAAGCTGGCCACACAGTTCCAAGCTAGCTGTCTAGCTTAGCCGACTAGCTAAGTTGGCTACCTAGGTGGCACAGCACATCTTTTGAGATGCTCAGTCCTGGATTACAATGGTTCAGTTTAAATCAGTATATCTTTAGCTTGCTAAACTAATAGAAAGAATATATGTAGATGGATATAAGTATCGTTGGCGAAGAGTGATGGATTATTGTTTGGGGTGGCTAGCACATTGTAGTTACTGACAGCAAGAGCTAGCCTCTTAGCCCAGTTAGCTATCGTAAACAAATTCGTTAGTTACAAATGTTTCGTTTTATTAACCACAGTACATAAAGCGGAACACTGGAAAAGGGAGTATTACCTAAAGTAAATCATTTATTTGTAATCAATAAATGCCTAATACGGAGGTGCTTCGTGAGGGAAGGGGAAGGAGCCCCTCGGCACAGAGAAATGCAAGACAGGACAGTCGCAGTAAACCTGGAAGCGGTGCTATTCAACGAGAGAAGCACCGGGAGAAGAGGCGGTCATCGGCATCTCGACGAAAGAAACACCGACATGCAAAGGACAGAGAGCCATGGCATACACCCGAGGACCCTGACAATGAACGAAAAGGGACTTTAGAGCGAGACGGTGAACTTCGGACTTTGGTTGAGTATGACGACGTAAGTTCTCAATCAGAAGGCTTTTCTGGGAGCCCATCGCCTAAACTAGACGATAGGTTTCCAGTGGACCGACTTACTGAAGTTGACAATAACGGACCTACATCTCCCGGGAGAAAGTCTCGCAGAGACCGGGATATTTTGCACGTTAGGAAGGATGAGCAAACAAGAGGACCATCTGAGAGGAGTAGACAAGACAAGGAACCCAAAAGGAAGGACCATCAGAGCCGCGAGAGAAGCTCTTCTAAAGCCCGCGGTGGTAATAGCCTAAGCGGTACCAAAAACAACAGAGACAGTGCAAGAAGCAACGACAGCAATGGCAAGAAGACTGCTTCGGTGTTGCCCCCCGTGTCTGTGGATAAAAGGGATTCTAAGAGGCACAGAAGTAAAACAAGATCTGAAAAAGAGCCCCCCTCGGCATACAGGGATGCACCCCAATCATACAGAGAGGAGCGTGAAGAACTCGGTAGGGCCTACAGAAGAAGTCCAGGCTTCAAAGCAGAAAGTCCCTATGGGACATCCTACTCTTATGAATACCAGTCTCCCAGCGGTAGTTACAACCAGTTGATATCCAGAAGAAGCCCTACGTATGGAAACAAAAGGTTGTCCCCTAGTTCCACATACTACGGACGAGATGCTGAGCTTTATGGTGCCTACAACGTTTCAAAGTCTCCCAGTGCATATTCCAGCAACAAAAGAAAGCGGTCTCCAGGGAGCCCGTTTGCCTGGCGCAGGTCTCCTAGTTATGGCCGTCATAGTCCTTATGAACATGGAGAACTTGGTACAAGTCCCTACGGCAACCGTAGGCGATCGCGAAGTCCATATAGAAAGTCACTGAGTCAGAGTCCAGATGTAAGGTGAGTGAACGTCTTCCAAAAAGCGCTGTTGCTGCCATTCACATGTTCAGACACCTAATTTAACCACCGTATGTGTTAGCGGCCTGTGTTTTCCAATTAGTAATGTACATGATTTGGCAACCTAGAATAGCTTACTCATACAAGGCCTTGGAGATGAAGGCCTATAACCCCACGCGCATACTAGAACAGGAAGAACGATGTGGCAAGTGGAGAACACATGGCAATGTTGGCTCCTTATCGATCACTAGAAAGTTGAGTTAAAATGTTTGATCTACAGTTAATGGATCCATAGTCTAAGGAAGTAGCCCACTTTCCTGGCTAGATTTATGACACCGATTAGCAGAAGTCACGGGGCCACGAGGCGCTGACTGACTGCAACTGCCTTTCTCTAAGGTCAAGAATAGATTATAGGCAAGAATTGTATTGGATAGTCGTTTTAGGTCCGGTCATATTTAACTGTGCATCGAAAAGGAAAGTGGTGGTGACTTTAATGCGATTCATGGCGCGATTTGTAACTACTATGAATCCAAGTGCGTGCTTCATTGCGTTCAGACGGTACAAACCCCGATTAAAATCCAACTTGAGCTCAGTGGAATCTGTTTGTGAAATACTTTCACCTTATCAGGAACTTAGTTAGTGGATCCTGTTAATAATGTAATAATTGATAAAGAATAATTGTGTTTTGACAAATTCTGGCATACATTTTTTTTTTTTTAATCATCAACCAGACTAGTTAAATAACATGCATGGAATTCTCCTCTGACTGTGACCATGTTCCCTTCATCTTAAAATGGTTGACAACACGCTCATGTCAGTTATTTCAGCTGTGTTTTTCAAAGAAACAACTTTGACACGTGCCACCCTCTCCTCAGGCGATCTGGCAAGTCACGGAGCCGGAGCCCGTACCCGTCCTCGCGGCACTCGCGTTCCCGGAGCCGCCACCGCCACTCCCGCTCGCGGTCCCGGCCCTCCAGCCTGTCCCCCAGCACCATCACCTTCAAGAGCAGCCTGGCGGCCGAGCTTAGCAAGCAGAAGAAAGCCAAAGCAGCCGAGGCGGCCGCCAAGGCAAAGAGCTCCAGCAACGCCTCCACCCCAACCAAGGGCCCCTCCTCGGCCCACCACCAGCCCAGCCCCAAGGCCAACCATGTCACCAAGAAGGGCCGCCCTCCCTCCCCGCCTCCTCCAGAGAAGGGTCCCCGGACGCCTGTGTCCAGCCAGCCCCAGTCCCCCGCCGACAAGCCCTCCAGGAAGGGCGTGGACCCACCCCAGTCCAGCAGGGACCGGGACGGCAAGGTGAAGGAGGAGCTGGCGGTGCACCGGGACAAGAGGAAAGCCCCAGCGTCCGCCCAGAGCAAGGAGAAGGAGAGGTTGTCTGCCGCTGCCATCTCCGCGCTCGCAGCGCTGCCACTGCCCGCAAGCATTCTGGAGCATCTGGATGCTTCCGACAGGTAAGGAGGGGACAACGGTCTCGCCAGGTTTTTCTTGTCATTAGCATTCCCCCTGAATGTCCCCCCCCCTCCCTCCTTTTAGTTTCCGTACTCAAAAGCATCCTTTTCTGCCTCTCTTCTGTTTAGTTTCAAGGACGGCTCAGGGAAGAAGAAACCGGAACGCAAAGCCCGCTACCTTCTGGCTGACCTGCCCCTGCCCCCGGAGCTGCCTGGAGGGCTCTCCTCCTCCTCGCCCCGCAGCCCGGCCGACGACAAGAAGGGCCTGAGCCTGCGCCGCCGGCCCAAGTACGTCTGGACCTCCCTCACAGCGGGCCCCACGTCCTCCTGTCTGGCCTCGCGCTCTGCCCGCCCCCCACCCCCGCCAAGCTGCTGTAGGGGGCTGCTTCTCAAAACGTGTTTTTCTGTGTCCCCCTGCCCAGGATCTGCGGCCCTCGTTTCGGGGAGATCAAGGAGACGGAGATCGACTGGGGGAAGCGCTGCGTGGACAAGTTTGACATCATTGGCATCACGGGCGAGGGCACGTACGGCCAGGTGTACAAAGCCAAGGACAAAGACACAGGTGAACGCTTGAAACTAGAGCGCTTTCAACTAGCATGCGTCAAACTCATTTTAAGCACACATGAATATCAAGAAGGCCACTGTAAATGTGACTTAAGATGCCTTTTATTTGGGGGGGGACTTGTCTAGCTGAAATGGTGGCCCTGAAGAAGGTTCGTCTGGACAACGAGAAGGAGGGCTTCCCCATCACGGCCATCCGAGAGATCAAGATTCTCCGCCAGCTCAACCACAAGAGCATCATCAACATGAAGGAGATCGTCACCGACAAGGAGGACGCGCTGGACTTCAAGAACGACAAAGGTCCGCCTCACCCCCGCGCCGCCGCCGCCGTCACAGCAGGAGGTCCCTGCGTCACGCTCCCGTCGTCGTGTCACTCCAACTGGTGTTGATTTCTCTCTGACGGTTCCCTCCTAGGTGCGTTCTACCTGGTGTTTGAGTACATGGACCACGACCTGATGGGGCTCCTGGAGTCGGGGCTGGTCCACTTCAACGAGAGCCACATCAAGTCCTTCATGCGTCAGCTCCTGGAGGGCCTCGACTACTGCCACAAGAAGAACTTCCTGCACAGGGACATCAAGTGCTCCAACATCCTGCTCAACAACAAGTGAGTGTTTCGCTCAAGACGGGGCCAATTCAAAGCCCCCCCACTCCACGAAATGGAAGCCGATTTCTCTCCACATCTTCCCTTTGAACAAAAGAAAATGGTGGGGTTTTATTGACGTATTTTGATTTGACAGGATGCCTGTGTGTGTGCCTTGGTCTCTTTCAGGGGTCAGATAAAGCTGGCAGATTTTGGTCTGGCTCGACTGTACAACTCCGAGGAGAGGTGAGCGCACCTTTGAGTTTCCCCTCGTCTCCACACCGGCCCCGCCCTTATACATGGGTGGCGTGTCCCTCCCCCGGGGGACACGCGTGTGTGTGTGTGTTGTGTGTGTTGTGTTGTGTGTGTGTGTTGTGTGTGTGTGTTGTGTGTGCGTGTGTGTGTTGTGTGTGTGTGTGTGTTGTGGTCGTAACGCCATGCCGCGATGATGCCCCTCCTGGCCGTGAAGCGACTGAGCCCGTCTCTCTCTCTTGTCCTCCTCCAGCCGGCCGTACACCAACAAGGTGATCACGCTGTGGTACCGCCCCCCAGAGCTGCTGCTGGGGGAGGAGAGATACACGCCTGCCATCGACGTGTGGAGCTGCGGGTGAGACACACACACACACACACACTCTCTCTCACACCTTTTGTTATGGTTTTGGACTGGATTACTGGCGAGGACGTTTACCGAAAACAGCAGCCTCTCTCCTGGGGTGTCCTCCAACATCTCTTCTCGGCATCTCCTCCGAGGCGTGTTTTTTTATCGCTTTCATCTTGTCCTGTCCGACCCAGGTGCATTCTGGGGGAGCTGTTCACCAAGAAACCCATTTTCCAGGCGAACCAGGAGCTCGCTCAGTTGGAGCTCATCAGGTACGTTACGTCTGGGATGAGGAGAGGCAGGGAGAGACGCTTTGAAACGTCTCCCCTCAGACAGGGCTGCTGCTGGAGCCGCGCTCTAACCCTAACCCTGTTCCCCCGTACCCCGCGGTGTGTTGACGCGTCCTCTCTGCTCCCCTCGCAGCCGCATCTGTGGCAGCCCCTGCCCCGCCGCGTGGCCCGACGTCATCAAGCTGCCCTACTTCAACACCATGAAACCAAAGAAGCAGTACCGCCGACGCCTACGGGAGGAGTTTGCTTTGTGAGTTTTGCGACTCGCGCTCGGCGGGGAATTCGGCCGACGCGGCGCCCCCGTTTATGCGTTTCTGTTCTTCTCCTGGGTGTGAGGTAAGTGAGGAGGTGTGTTTTGTGTTCCAGTATTCCTCCGTCGGCGCTGGATCTGTTTGACCACATGCTCCACCTGGACCCCAGTAAGCGCTGCGCTGCCGAGCAGGCCCTGGGCAGCGAGTTCCTCCGAGACGTGGACCCGGCCAAGATGCCCCCACCCGAGTTAGGGTTCAGCCATGACTCACTCTTCACCGCGTCCACCTTTCCTGTTATTCCACTTCCAAACTCACCAAACTTGTACGCTCTCCTCTCCTCCCTTCTCCTTTCCCCTCCTCTCCTCTCCTTCCCCCCCCCCCCCCCCAGTCTCCCTCTGTGGCAGGACTGTCATGAGTTGTGGAGCAAGAAGCGGAGGAGGCAGAAGCAGATGCCGGAGGAGCTGATGCCCCCCAAAGCTCCCCGCAAGGAGCTGGGTCTGGACGACAGCCGCAGCAACACCCCCCAGGGCTTCCCTGCCCCCGGAGGCCTCAAGGCCCAGGGCGGGGCTGCTTCTGCCCTGCTGGGTGAGTCTGGAGGGCGGCAGGGGCTTACTGACGGGTTACTGGCAGTGTCACCCATGGCTACTCATCGTAGAAGGCTGAGCTTGAATATCGAATATGTGGGTTTGTTTTTCCGTCAGACCCCAAAGCGCCCAACTCCCAGCTGACCCAGGAGCAGCTAGCGGTCCTCATCAACCTGTTCAACCAGTCTAAGAGCTCCAGCAGCTCGGCCCAGCTGGCCTCCAAGGTCAACCCCGAGACCCTGCAGCAGCTCTCCACAGCCCTGCCCCCGGCCCCGGCCGACCCAGACAGACCCCCGGAGCCCCCCCTGCCCCCGGCGCCCAGCCAGCCCCCTGCAGCGGGCGGGGCGCCCCGCACGCCCCCCACCGGCAAGCCCCCCTCCCCGCCCGCGGGGGCCCCTGAGGGGGAGGCGGCGGCGGCAGTGACCATGCTGCTGGCCCAGATCCTGCAGGCCCAGCAGAGCCAGCAGAGTCAGCAGCGGCAGGAAGCCAGCGAGGGCTCAGAGGCCGGCGCAGCGCCACCCGCGGACGTCAAACAACCCCCGGAGCCCAGCCCGGTGTCCCCAGGTAACCAGCTGTCCTGGAAACCCATCCAGGCGGAGCCAAAAATGAATACGTCAACATTTTGGTACGACCCAAGCTTTCCTAAATGGGTTTGCACCTAACCCTGCTTTCCTGTTTTTTGTTTCTTCTTCTTCTGTGCCTTTTGACAGCGTCTGAAGGAAGCGCGGTGTCCAGCCGACCCCCGGCCCCCCTGCCCATCCTGCCCCCAAACCAGCGCCCCCCCGAGCCCCCGGAGCCCCCTCCCCAGTGTGCTGACCTGGACTACCGGCAGCCCCCGGAGCCCCAGCCTGGCCCTCCCGTCAGCGCCTCTGCCGGGGCGGTGGAGGGGGGCAGGCCCCCTGAGCCCGACTACCCCCCCCTGCCCAGCGCCGAGGGCCCAGGCTACGTAGCAGACTACAGCCGCCCGCCCCCTCCCCCCTTCCCTCCAGCAGGGTTTGGGGACAGCTACATGGACCACATGCTGGCCGCGGGTCTCCCACCCCACGCCCTCAGGGAGGTGTTCAGCGCTACGGCCCCGCCCCCCAGCTCCGCGTCCTCCTCCACCTCCTCCCTCCAGGAGCCCTACCCGCCCGGGGGGCCGGGGGCCGGGGGCGGCATGGTGTTCAGCGGAGACAAGGACCACCGCTTCGAGTACAATCACAGCCCCGGGCAGCAGTCCAACCCCACCAGCATCCACCTGTACAACCACGCCATCGGCCGCAAGGACGGAGGGCCCCCGCAGCCCCCCGGGCCCCCTCCTGGCCAATCATGGGCCTCCCCCTCCCAGGCGGTGGCCCAGCCCCTTCCTCTGGGGTTTGTCCCCCATGTGAACTCGGCAGCGATCCGAGGGCGAGGCCTCCCCTTCTGATGGGCTGTGCTGGGGTTGGCAGGGCAGGTGAGGAGGGACTCCAGCCCTGAACCAGGGGAGCCCAGGGCCTCTCAGGCCTCACCAGACAGATCTGGAAATGCACACTTGATTTGTAATAATTTAAAGAATCTGTGTTTAAGCATTGTACTCCTCTTGTATCTGGAATGTGGGGTATGTTACAGAAGGACAGCAACAAATACTAAAGAGCGAGGGGGCTTTCCTTGCTCATCATTTCTTTTTTTTTTTGTTTGTTTCTTTTCATATTTTTTTTTTGTAATCTATTCTAGTGCTGTCTTTTAAATTAAACTTTTACCTTTTTTGAGTGTACATTTACCAGGCCAGGTATGTTTTAAATCTGTACCTTCAGCCTTTCTTTAATTGCTCCCTGGGCAGACTAGTATTAATGTTTTGCACTACTGACTTGAGTAGGCGGAATCTTTATTAGCTATGAAATGAATGTGCGATATCTGCACAGTTAGAAAATGACCAGTAATGTAGTTTTCTTTTTTTTCCAATTATTTTTTTTTTTTAAATCCTATTTTGGCCAAGGATGCACCCACACCAGAAGAACTTGGGTGACTGGGTTCCTGACTGTGGGCTGGTGATCGTCTTTCCTAAATGAACTGTTGGTTCCAGAAAGACCGGTACCACTTGGATGACTGCAGTAAAACTGATAGCTACTGAATGACTCATTGGGTTAAGGCTGTGTTCCAGTAAATTTCTACTTAATCATAAGGAAAAACAAAAAGATGTGTAACCTGAGTTCAAAAAGGAGACTAGCAACTGTCTTTTTGTACTGAAATGTTTTGTTTTCTCTTCCCTTTGGCAAACGTTTATTAAAGAAATGCCAACGATGTACTCCCGTCTGTTTATTTAGTTGTATTTGCCTGCGGTATTTTGATAACACGTTATGGAAACGGTATACAGTGGTAGTGTTGGCAGGATGACATTCAGCTCAAGACCAAGGTTTAGCCACAAGAGGGCAGCACCATTCTCGCTTCAGCCTGAAAGATGAAGCCATAACCGTGGGATCACAGGGAGATGGTACCAGCGCCACAGGCTGTCCTGGCAGGACTTGGTGTTCTGCTGCACTGCCAGGCTGCAGGGTTCTGTCTATGGTGCTACAACAGCTTGGACTGTGTGCTGCTGAGGAACACTGGACCCACACGCACCAGAGGAAAACCTGACTGGGGACCAGTTTGTATGTCGCCATTTTAATTGAGCTTACAATTTGTATCTGTAAGGATGAGATCTCTGTCTCCAGGCAAGCCGGAAGGAGGCACGACAGTTAGAAAAGGGTTGACTCGGTTTTATTAGCAACGACGTCGGATCATACCATCAGTCCATGACAGAGTGATAGCATGAGTGAGAAACGTGTCTCTCAGAAGGACATTATATACATGAGCTGGACAGTACAGATATAGTAACCACCAAAACATGCCCTTAAACGATACACATTCCACGAGTTGATGCACAGGAGGAACAGCACACAGGTGATGCGTCATAACTCATTGTTTGTACTATTCTCTGCATCTTGCTCTTTCCAAAGCTTGAACAGAGCACATTCCCTGATCTATATGTGTATTGTCAAAGGCCCGCCACGTGACCTCTTGACCACAGCAAGAGACAACCTCACATATGTTTAGAAAATCTGCATATCAGTACCTCTTAACGTACGTTGTGTTTTGAATAAAAGCAAAGTGTGCATGTAGTGAAAGCTGCCAATGATCCAGGACTAGAAGCAGGACGTTTCACAACGTTAGGTGCCACCAGACGGCCGGCGTTAACATGTTTATTCCACACTCCTGAAAGATGAAACAATCTGTTACGTTTGACAGACAGCGACCATTCTTCCTTTCCCATTCTGCACCCCTCTTCTCCCACCTGTCTGTGTAAATGGCGGCAGGGTGTACTTGAAATATCCAAATGTTGCTGATTGCTATGCAGGCAGGCCTTAGCAGCTGACTAATCTAACCCGGCTCAGACGCTATCACTCTCGCAGTCAGTCAACCAGCCAGCAGATAATAAAAACCACACGGGCCAGCGGGGGTTAGAAAAACCTGCCACACAACAGAACGTCTCCCAAGAAATAATGGAGACTCAAATGGCAGATGCAAACACCCATAGAAGGACATTTCACGAGAGACTGAGTAAGAAGAAAAGAGTGGATATTTCACTAATTTCTCACAGTGCACATAAAAATGTTCTCTTTTATTTTACCCACCTCAGTAGAAAATGTATGTATCAAAGAATACTCCCAGTAATGGAAAAGCTATTACTTTCCATGGCTCTACAGTGGAGAGCTAATTCCCAGTCTAATGGCAGATAGTCTGTGTTTAATACACCATGGATGATGGATGGCAACGTGGGTTTGCAGACGCTTCACAGAGACTGACAGATTCATAATTCCTCATAAAGGACTGAAGAGGGCTGTGGTTGGGATCCAGACAGAGGGCAGGAGAGCGTTTGAGGGGTGAGAGAGGGTGAGTCAGAGTACGAGTGGTTGCAAGGGTCCAAGTCTGCAACTCTTCAGCTGTTGTGTGCCACGTACAACAATTATTTTTGCTTCAATAACAACCCGTGTAATGAGAGTTTTGAGATGGAGAGAGAAGGATTCTGGGAGAGATATTGTGTGGGAGGGAGGGACAGAGATCATGCAGACACTGTAATTGGCAGTGGATGAGTAAAGGCATTGTGACACAACAACCCATACAGGAGAAAATGATCCCACGTGCTCCTGCTGACTGCGGGAACAGACGTACTCACAGGTGAAAAGGCTGCCAATCTCTATCTTGGAGAATTCCAACCAAAATCTCAGCCCAAAATCCTCTTATTGTGATATTTCTCCGAGCCTTTCAAAGAGGGTCAGAGTTCATGTTCTACGGGACTCAAGGTGCTTTCAAGGGTTGCGTACTGTTTGGGGCCAATCACAGTCCCCAATGAGTTCCACATAGGATCTATTAGTTAGAAAAGTACATTACTGTAGCGCACTCGTAAACGCACACATACACACACAACGTACCAATATTCACCACAGTGTGGTGCTGAAAGACCAGAGAGGCCTGCAGAGAATTGAGTGTAGACCACCATCATTTATAATGTCTTTTTAAATATTCCAACATATTTTTTAAGGTAAAGTTCTCATCTATTCCTGGAACATGAAGTCCATAGATACACACACAGCTCATTAATAATGTAAGTGTCACAAAAGCAGACCTGGGAGAGATGGCATACTTTAGAGACAAACCTCCTTCCTCTCTCTCTCTCTCTCTCTCTCTCTCTCTCTCTCTCTCTCTCTCTCTCTCTCTCTCTCTCTCTCTCTCTCTCTCTCTCTCTCTCTCTCTCTCTCTCTCTCTCTCTCTCTCTCTCTGTCTCCCTCTCTCTCTCACACACACACACACACACGCCAAATGAGCAAAAAACACATAAGCAGGAACAAAAAGTGAGCAAACTGTGAGCAAACATCAATGACTAATTAGAGCTGAGCATGCCTTGCGTAATGACATAAACGGGTGTTGATCCTGAGTCTTTGAGATGGGGTGTTAAATGATGTGACCTTTAGTGGATGAGGGGGGCTCACGGACCAAGAGGTGAGTCAGCAACACTCAAGACTAGAGTCTGGAGCGGCTAACAGCTCCGCTTCTAATTGCGTGTCTGTTTGAATATGCGCCGGCATGCTTCTCGGCGAAGGCTCGGAGGGATGCTCTAAGTTGCCGTTTTTGGATAATGTTTTGTTTACAATTTTGGTCTTCCTCTTGCAGAACAATCCCCTCCAGAGGCCGCGTTCAAACGTCGGGCAATTAAAGAGCGAGAGTTAGGAGAGCAGTCCCAATGTCGCCTGAGTGTGGACACAAAGACCGAAGAGGGTCAGAGTAATTATGTCTGTGCGCTGTTGGACTGTGAAGAAACTACCAAGCATGCAGTTGAATATACATTATGCCTTAAGATGTCATCCACACTCCTTCCATTCCACTTCCTTTTTCTCTGAGATAAAGTAGATGGGTTCATTAAAATGAGGATTTAATGTTGAGGGCATGAGAAAGGAGCCCGACGCAGAGAGCTGACCACTGGTGTAAAAAAGGGCATCTATTCCATTCCATAGGTCCATGTCAGGTCTGTCTATTGTGGTGTCAGGGGATGCTCTGTTTAAAGGTCACGCACCACTGGTCTCTCTGCTGCCCCATGATAGCACATACACACCACACACACACACGCAAACACATGCACACGCACACCACCTCTTATGTTCTTCTCTAAGACATGCGCTTTCACCCGTTTAGTGTATGACATCTCCATTAAGTTGAACCAGGACCACCGGGGGCTGTTCCAACCCATTACTCAACCCATGTTCCCTTAAAGGTCCCAGTCAAATCTAGTTTAAACCTTACCTTTGACATTGCAGGGCTTCTTCAAGCCATTATAAACCGCGCTCTCTGTTAGGTGAGCGTTTGAACTAGCCAGCGAGGCAGAGTCGGCCAATCCTTCCTGCACCCCTGACCACATTTTCAAAGGACACTTGACTGACAGAACGACCCTGGCCATAAACTGCGGTGCTGGCCTGCTGGTGTTTGACCTGCTAAAACCCCGACTCAGCACTTCAGCAGTGTGGTGCACAGTTTGGAATCCACCGTGTGCTTGTTTGCATTGCAGAGCTGGCCTATTTGTGTTCGACAAGATCAGATAGAATTTTAATGAGGGTTTCAGTAAGAGGATTGTCTTGTCGGGGCTGTGAGCTGGTTCTACGTGCTGCTGCACCCCCCACCCCCACTCCCTCTCACATACACACTGGCTCATTGTGGACATGCTGGACTTAGTTTACCTCACTGCGTCCTCTCAAGGGAATATGTGTTGCCTCAATCTCCCGGGGTGGCTCATAGTGGCTACCCAGGTGGAAGATACTCTGCTGGAGAACAGCGGGGAAGTAGGAAGAATAGAACGTGCTAAAAGAATACCGGGATGGAAACATGCACGTTGTTTTTTAACAGCTTCTTGAGTGTGCAGTGAGCCGAAGACGTTGAATCGCAAACCAGCGTAGGCTTACAGTGTTCTTTATTGCCTAGATTCTGTTGACTCTTTCAGTTAACTCTTCTAAGGTCATCTCATGGCACCTGGCATGTGTTAATTATGTGTTGTGCCAGATGATTTTGTGTTTTAGAATGACATAAAATGATACCCATGTTGAATCCATGCTACACGCATGGATTCAACCCATAACAACGACACGACCCATAACAATGAATGTAATCGTATTTGAATGACACATTGTAGCTGTCTTGGCCATGACAAAACAATTTCCATGACCATTAAAGTTAATTGCGTAAACAAAAACGATTGCATATCTATAAAAATATAAGCATAGATAGGAAAACGAGTTCAACCATGAAATATAAAAATGTCATTCGGGAGTATTATTGAAAACAGCAATGAGGTGAGAAAAGGTGTTTGTTTATATGTGTTTGTGTGAGCGTAAACATCAGTTTCAGTGATCAACATGTACATGTACTTCCACCAGAGCCTAAACAACGCGGTCTCGAGGCTGGTAACTCATCAACATGCCATGTTGTTGATCCATAGCTACAGTGATCCACTTGTAGTACAACCAAATCAAAGACGTCAGCGTTTCAGCTTGTCATGAAACTCCAGAGTTCTGTCACATGATATGACATACGGTTGAAAAGTGTGTGTGTGCGTGTGCGTGGACCATCTGATGGTCTCCCTAGTCTTCCTGGTAACTAACCACTCACTTTATAATTACAATAAGGGCATCTCAAGGTAGTCTAGAGGAGGAGTCATGGGATAGGGGGAATATGTGATAGACAACACGTGTTACAGCCTGGCTTATAAACCTGCTTGGTCTGCACCTCTCTGTCATCATCCGTCTCCGGAGGAGGGGAACCCTCGCCGAATTGCTCATTCCAAGGTTTCTTAAATCTTTTCTCAGTGAGTTTTCATTGGAGTTTTTCCTTGTCTTCCTTGATGGTTTCGATTGCAGTTCTATGGGCATCATGCGAAGCCCTCTTTGATATTGCTTGTAAAAAAGCAATCTACGAAAAAAAGCTCTACAAAAAAATGTTGATTTGATAAACATGCAGGTACTGTGACACTTCTTATTTCTCCATCTAAGGTCTGACATTTCTGATAGCGTTGGTCCATGTGGGTGTTTTATTCCTCCGTTTTTCACACAGGTGCCCAAGACAATTCGATGCAATGATGGCACTCCACCAACTGGCAGAGCGATGTGGTTTGTGGTACGCACCTTGGCAGGATACTGTATGTTTAATGCCAGTTATTTTGGCTTGCTGTTGCTCTCTGCTCTTTCTAAAACCAAATCACATCTAGTCCAATCAGGTCCGTTTTCCTTAGCTGAATTTGTAGCCAGTGTTCAGTTTGTCACCAGGGTAAAACCTGCAAGGGTCTCCACATACATATGTAAGAGTTTTAGTTTAAAAATCCTTATGTGTGTGCGTTTGTGCATGTGCAATTATGTTTTTAGGGTTGATCAAAGCAAGCAAGCCCAACTTTCCACACAGCCTGGAGAGGTATATTTTATTAATGAGCCTGCTTCAGTTGCACTGATCTTGAGAGGAGAGATTGATCGAGTCATTAAAAAACATTCACTCAAGTTTACAAGGCAAATATTGCTTGATATATAAAATGGTGTTTAAGCGGACTATCTCCCAAAGGTAACTTAATGAAAAACTAAACCAATGTCAACATCTGGATGCTCTGCAAAGCCTCACACAGTGTATGGAGCATTACAACTCATTATAACTCTGTCGAGTAAAATAATTACATGACTTTTCGGTATTTATCAGTCTGTGGCCTAGTATCATATTGGGGTACAATCTGCGTGCTCTGCATGGGAACTGGCATGTGCAGTGTATATTATATAGCTCAGTGTTTGGAGGGCTGTGCTGAGGACAAACTGTAGATTCAGCGTCTCCCTCTCAGCCTCTCAGAGTGTGATTAATGAGAGAGCAGACAGACAGCCAGGGTGCATTCTAATCACCCACAAGGACAACGAGTGACAGTGTAGAGAGAGAGAGAGAGAGAGAGAGAGAGAGAGAGAGAGGGTGAGAAAGGGAGAGAGAGAGGGAGAGAGAGAGGGAGAGACAGGCAGACAGAGAGAAAGAAGAGGAGAGAGGGAGAAATAAAGGGAGAGAAATAGAAAGCTACATTTGATAAACTGAAAATAATGACATACACATGAAAATCATTTAATTACTTCATGGTCATCTTGATACAGTCAAAGTCTGATTGGACTGGTTACAAGTGTGCCTACAAGACAGAAGACAGTCTCAGAAGCTACAGTAGCAAAGGTATGGAAAATCTCCTGGGAAAAAACGAAAAAGTAAAAGAGATGAAAGATCTTGCGAGACGAAGAATAGTATAACTCAGTTCATCAGGTGGTCAGTGAGAGCTCTCCCGTTGTGTTGCAAATTTTTGGTATTTTTTGACAAAAACACAAAGCATTTCATTTGGGAATACTGAGTTGGTGTGGATATGTGGGGATTCTGGCACAAAAACTGGCTGAGGTGATGGATATCCTGTCACTTTGTACATTAACGGTGTGACCTTTTCTTCCTGTTCCAAAAGCAATGGGGACATGCTGGTAGGAAAGATAGATGGAACGAATAAGAAAGGGAGAGAATCTGGAGAAAAAAAAGAAAAGAAAAATGAGAAAGGGAGGGAGATAAGAGAAAGAAAAGCAACAATGAGAGGAAACGAGAGACAGAAGTCCTCTTTCTTCGTCGTGATTCCTTGTTTGTTTGGTTCCTCACACAACGCATCACGTAGGCCTCAAATAACGATGGATTACCAGGTCCAAGCCCCTGTTATAACTGTGGATTTCGTCTATCTGATATTGTTTGTTATTCTTGAAACCCGATTTCTCCTTCATGCAATTTGAGTACATTGGGAGTGGCAATCTATATTTTACTTATCTGAAATGTAATGAATCATGGGGGTGGACCTCAGTTTGCCTCTGGACATTATGCACAAGCATTCTGTACATCCTCCTCCAGCTTTCAACCATTCTGAATGAGGCATTTTTCTGTCAAATACAAAACAAATCTCTGTGAGAGCCCCTTTAAAAGGAATTGCATCTCAGATGAATTTGGACAAAATAAGCATTTAAGTGGCAAAAACAGGACAAAATGATGTCGCATCAGTGCAACAACCTCAGGGAGTCTCTCTCTCTCTCTCTCTCTCTCTCTCTCTCTCTCTCTCTCTCTCTCTCTCTCTCTCTCGCTCTCTCTCTCTCTATCTCTCTCTCTCTTTCTCTCTCTTCTTCCTCTCTTCTGGTTATTTCCACAGCCTGGTGCCAGATCTGAAATCCCAGGTACCTGGTGGCCTCTCCAACTGTGTGATATGTTACCTTATCATTGCCCTATGTACCAGAGTCTTCATCTCAACCCTGACGACTATCTACTGCCCCTGGGCACACACACGCACACAACACCAGACAGTGGGCTGCACCAAGGCACAGACAGAACAAACAGAAGCCTTACCACATCCCCACCCCCCACAAATACTTTGTTTGGACTTTTGGACCAAATGTAATAGAAATGTTGGTAAAGCCATCTTGTGTGGACATACACTCAATGTCGCCCACAGACCCCCTCCAAAGAGACAGATGGAGCAGTCCAAATGGAGAGGAGAGCCAGATTTATCCGGTCAGTCAGCCTGGCAGCATTATGCTAATGAAACAGATACTGGATCACAATTCACATCCCTCTGACAATGTGTTTATTGGTTTAGCCTTGATGGATTGAATTGACACAATATGCAGCTCTGAACACCCACAGTGCCGAGTGGCTTAACGAGAGCCCACAAACAGGAAAAAAACAAAACAAGATCAAAGGAAGGCAGAATCCATAGATTAACACAAAAATACATCATTTTTTTCTGAATGAATAGTTAATGCTCTTTTTGAAACTCAGATACATCTTATTCTGTTCTTTAAACCTTAAAAGTCTGGGCCTCCCTCAGAAGTGTCTAGACAGAGGTGGCACACTGCTAGCTCTGGATCATGGTCTTCAGGCCCAAATTGAAATTCCTCTCCTTGAGCATATGTGGGTTTTGGACCGCGCTGCGTCGACACATGGAGAGGTGCAGTGCATGCTGGGACGGCTCAGAGCTGAAAGTCTGTCTCCTTACATAAGCTTGGCAAGCCAGTGAAGGCTGAGGTAAGGGAACTGTCTGTTCACATGACCTTCATTTGCAGCGGAGGAAAAGCATGGCTGCCAACCATCGTCATGGCTCCTAGCAGGAAACCTCCCCCGTCAGTTAGCAGCCGGAGGGGAGAAACCATTCGACGACGTGATCTGAAACGAGAGATAGAGAAGTAGTGAACAGCAAACAGGCTGCACAATGCTGCCTCAACTAGATATGACACCTGCCTCAATCCCTTAGGGTGGCTTGTGACAAACAACGTCACTGCAACATGAAGTCACGGCACTCACTCAGTGTCGCATTCTATTTCTATAGTATAATGTTGATCAGAGGACTCGTTCCTTCAGGTCTCTTTCTAAGTACATTTATAAGATGTGACCACCTATCAATGTAATATCCTATTACGTAGAAATACGATTATTCTTGTGTTTTCCTCTCTGTAATTTCTGGCCAGGACTGATAAAATATGCCAGACAAAATGTAAGTTTCCGAAGTTATTAGGAATGCATGAGGTATGGCCATTTCCAATGCTATCTTATATTCCTATTCATATTTGATCGGGCAATAGAGCATGAATTTTTCACTCTGTAGCAGGATACAATGAAAGGGTGGCGGGGGTCCTCTCTTTGCAGTCCTGTTTCCAGAATTTTCCATTTTGAATTTAAATCTTCATGCCATTTTCAATCACACATACACGTGATCTCTCTCTCTCTCTCTCTCTCTCTCTCTCTCTCTCTCTCTCTCTCTCTCTCTCTCTCCTCTCTCTCTCTCTCTCTCTCTCTCTCTCTCTCTCTTTCTCTCTCTCTCTCTCTCTCTCTCTCTCTCTCTCTCTCTCTCTCTCTCTCTCTCTCTCTCTCTCTCTCCCTTCTCTCTCTCTCTCTCTCTCTCTCTCTCTCTCTCCTCTTCTCTCTCTCTCTCTCTCTCTCTCTCTCTCTCTCTCTTTCTCTCTCTACAAGGGCACTGTTAGATTTTGATCTCTGAATAAATATATCTTGCGCATTCGGTTGTGTAGATGGAAACTCAAACCATAAACAAGGTATTACAGTAAAGCGGAGATTCCTTAGGTAGGCAAGAGCCAGAAGAAGCCTGCGTTCTGTTTGACTCTTCTGGGGTTCCACAAATCCATATTTCAGTTCTACCGGCAGGTTGCTGAGAGCAGGAACACACTGACATTTGTATTCTGATACGGTTCTATAAGGAGAAAATAGCCAGAGATTGTGTTAACCGAGGAAACAGTGAGCAGAGTGGCTTCATAAAGGAAATATTTATTTTCCACACAGCTTATCGCATTGAAATGTCATAGAGTATTAATATGTAACATCCTGCTGGGTACTCCAGGACACTTGCGATGGCTCCGAGGAGTGGAAGGAGCTTTGCCTTATCAAACCTCAGCAGTGCAACTTGGTGATGATATCTGCCTAGTAGACTGGATTCCATTAGGCCAAGCCCACAACAGTGCCTTGCAAACATGTTGGTTCATACTGAAGGGGATGCCGCCTGTGATTGGTCCCCAATTTGTGACACATGAGGTGTCATCTATAATCCAGGAAGGGATAAGAGAAGAGGAACAAATGTGTTTCTCTTCTCTCTCTCTCTCTCTCTCTCTCTCTCTCTCTCTCTCTCTCTCTCTCTCTCTCTCTCTCTCTCTCTCTCTCTCTCTCTCTCTCTCTCTCTCTCTCTCTTTCTGTATGCGACCGAATTCCCCTGCCGACATTACAACCCCCTGAGCACCTAATCGAGTTCTAACGAGGGTCTGCTAGCTATTACCCTAAGCAGGTCAAATATATAATGAACCATGTTGGCTAGCCCCTCCTTCAGAGTCAGTGTTCATTTGAGAAAAAATGGCACTCTAGAATTTGTGCGCTGTTATCATCTGCAGAGAGGGGGTCAGAAGAGGTGGTGGTGGTGGTGGTGGTGGTGGTGGGGGTTTACGGCAGGCATAAAGACATGTGCCACTGATGTGTGGGTGTTCATTCATTTTGTGGTAGCTTAACAGCTCAGAGGTTCACAGTTCCTCACTGCTCAGGCAGACAGAACGCGAGGCTGGTCAGGATTACCCAGCATCAAGAAACCTTTCATGAGAGTCTGCAGCACAAAGCCCCTTCGACTCACATTCACACCGAGGATGTTGCATTTTTAGCATCCCATTCGCACCGCAGTGCTTGTGTACCTTTCAGAGCCTTATTTGCTTGTGGATGAGTGGAGTTATGAGGAATAGGCTTGACATTAAAGGACATTTTGCCAGACGGCTTGAACGGGTTTGTAGACACTGGTGCCTTGGGAGGCCAACCTTTACACATGGTCAAATCCCGTTAGTACTTCAGTTCCTATAAGATGCTCTGATACCCAAGCACAAAATACAATCAATAAAACGTATTGTCAGTCAGCATGGAGTGACAAAGAAGTTTCCCTCTGAAAGTGGGTTGTTCTCTACCTGGACTGGGGAGGAAACTGTTCACTCATCCAGGAAATAGAGAGCAGCCATGTGATCTAGAGAGGAGAGTCTCTGTCAGGCGTCCATTACACCCAAGACTGCAGTCATTCTAGCTGCTCAGCACACCATTCATGAAAAGATACACATTTTCTTTCGTGTTTTCATAACTTTCATAATAGTTTATGCCGATAACTTTTCACACTGAATTCTTTTCTCGCGCAAAGAGCTTGCTTTCATCAGGTAGTGCAGGCCTCGACCTAGACAAAAGGTCCTCGAGCAGAGATTTGTCTTTCATCCCTGCAGTGTGTGTATGTGTGTGTGTGTGTGCGTTGGTGTGTGCGTGTGTGTGTTTGTGTGTGCGTGCGTGGGTGTGTTTCTGTGTCTGTGAAGGATGCTCATATGTTATTCAACTTTTTGTCAGTCTACCTGGCTTAGTCTTCACGGCCTTCATCGACAGGCACTTCAAGAAGAGAGATGAGCCTGTCCAATCACACTTACTCCTCAGCCACACACACATCAACAGCACACACTTACAGGCGTGCACACTCACAAACACACAATATACCCACACTCCAATTCCATCGAGCTTAGCTCCGTAATGAGCGCCTAACAGTAATTTAGGGCCGTAACTCCTGACACCCATATTGATGTTGGTAGGCAGGGCATGAAGAACGCCCGCAAATCAGACAGGAAGTGTTAAATTGCCTCTCTTGTCAGATAAATAACCAGTGGCTAATGGTCATATGAGCCCCCCTCCACTCCACCTTTGCTTGTCGTCGTTTTATTTCAGGTCATATTTTTATCGCAGGACTCTAATTGATTTTCTTCTCCACAGCTCTTGTGGATTCGACTGTTTGCTTTATTTACAGTGTGCATAAAAATGTCCTGTAGGAGCAGGATAGAGGGGGGCTGGAGCTGTCTGAAACACAGGCCAGGGGATGGGGGAGGATGTAAACAGAGTAAGCGTTTGTCTTACATGGATATAGGAAGGTTCAACTGGAAATGAAATGCCCTTGAAGATTGAAATGATGGCTCCTGTAATCAACAAACGTCGCATCCGCCTCAATGTTTTGTGCGTATTTTTTGTGGGTTAAGAATATGCATGCATTACAACGTTGCCATGCAATGGGAGGCTGGCTCAGTTTGAAGTGGCTTTCTGTCAGTCAATGACTTCCTAAGGATATTCTATAGAACTCCTAGAATTGACTTCCTGTGTAGTGTTCCACCACCGTCCTCTTCTTCCTGCCACAGACTCCGGTTCCTTCTGTTGCCAGGCAGCCTGTCAGGCAGCAACTGCCCTCAAATAGCAGCTCAGTCGAACAGAAAAAGAATCCCTGTCCAAAGCTGACATGCACCCCTTTCAGACCACACACCTCGCAATAAAAAAAATAATAGAAAAGGTACTGTAAAAACCATAACTGCATGTATAAGTTTGTAATCCTGTCACAGTTCAGAGAGCATAATTCATCATCCACATGTATTGTAGTTTGGATTTATCACAGAAGTCGTCATCCAATAAGCTGTAGCTTTTTACTCTTGCTATCACCCTGGGATGTATTGTGTGTTATGAGGCATGCTGTTATGAAGTGTACCTATCACTCCATTTCAGGAAAATAGTGTGGTAGCATGTCACCGTTTCAGGCACCAAGCATATCCTGTTGTAATGTGCAGTGGATGTGTTCTGAGGCATGACATGGCTGAGTGTCTGAGAGCGATGGTTCAGCTCCTGATGTAGAAGAGAGGGAGGGTTCCTCCCCACCTGGAGCAAAGCTCATTTCACTGGAAAATTGTCTCTCCCTCTCAGCGCCCCACTCCCCCTTTCTCTCGGTCTGTCTCGCTAAATTCAGCTGTTATTAAAGCGCCTTGAGCAGTAATCCAATTAGCTGGGTAGCAAATGGAGCTATCTTTCATTTTGGCTTCAGTCACCTGCAATAGGGAACAAGGGGAGGCAAAGCAACGAGTGTTATGGGATTTGTGACACAGGGGAATTGATGCTACCAAACTGTTTTAAGAAGGAATTTGCAATTACAAACTAAAATAGGGTGATGCTGTGCATTAGGGTAGCTATGCCAAATATGCTAATTTTCCACGCACACAAACACAGAAGCAGAGATATCATAAAAGATTAATCCCTGCTTGGTTCTAGTTCAACTGGAGTTGGGAGTCTGGCACCCTAGGGGACTGTTATGCCTCTAAGCAACATAGCAGTTGCACCAATTTAGAAAAAGATACATATTAATTGGAAATCAGCTATGTTTTATGATTCTTATTTGTGTGTGTGTTAAAGAGGGGATGCAACCACCAACTGCCTCTTTGTATCCTTTCTTCCAACACAGAAATGTTTTTCAATCGGTAAGAGAACTACTCTTGCAGTCCACTAAGGAGTTCCTTGTTGCCCTTGACCAGTCCACTGCTCGGCAATTAAACCAAAACATCTCACCCCACTTCCTTTCACCTGACCCTGGTCTGTGGCCTCAGGTGGACGTTTGAATTTCGGACTGCATGCCAATCCATTATCCACTGTAACCATGTCTTGGACAGCAGAACATTTGCCCCTGGTTGCCCTTGGCAGTTAGACATCTCTCTGGCTGCTTTTTGGGCCAGATGGAACCTGTGTTGACAGATTGCAGCATCAGTGTGAGTGTAGTCAAGCTCAGAGTGGAAGGGATGACCTAATATGCAAACTTATGACTTTGCTCTGCTGCACTCCACCAAAGCACATATTTATGCAAGCTTTCAGACTTTTCAATGCACACGCTCTTATGTGTTATGTGCGTGCTCATACGCCTGTTAGTGCTCTCTTCTTAATTTTTCTGAGGCGGGGTCTGACTATCCCATAATCTCCTTTGAATGGGGCAAAATGATAACTGCATTGTCATTGCCACAATACAATGGGTGGAAGATTTACATTAGTGGGTGTGATTTCAGTCCAATAAGAGCCTACTTTATTTGAAGTGTATTTCACTCATCATAGCCCACTTCAAACAAGGCTCACTTCATATCCCACTAAAGTCTGATTAAGACAGCATTAAAGAATGCTTTCTGTGTTACTTGTTGCCATACATATATATATATATATGGGAAAAGGGAAATGCAGACAGAAATGGAACTGTAGTATAACATTAAAGAAGAACATAATTGCCAAAAACTGGCTGTTGGAAAAGCAAAGCTAAATACTTCAAAGAGAAGAGAGTGTTCCCACAAGATGGTGAAAAGACCCCTCAGCACATAAAAAGTTTGTATTTATCAGCATGATCACAAAAACTTTACATGAGCCCATAGCGTAGAGGCGGACAGAATTCATAGCATCAGTCTTGGACTGGGGTTCGTTCTCCTGCAAAAAAGCACTTTTCCTCTTGTCTCCATTTACAGTGAAAAAGGGTCCTCTTGGTACCAGTTGTATGTTTTTTCTTACTTGTTTAACGTTCAACCAAAATAAATGAATCAAAAGAACCATGTAGACTAACCTGACAACATCAAAGTTGGTCATCTCATTTTCCAATGCAGCCCCAGGATACCTGCACAGGCATCACAGAGATCCCCCCCCAACCAGTTCTCCAATGGTTCTAAGTGTTGAAGACTCTGATCTTTCTGTAGCCTGGCCTGTGTGTTAGCACCCAGCTCCAGCACCAACTGCCCTTCCCTGCAGCTCTGCAGAGCCCCGCTCACACCCCAGCACCCTGTCATGTCAGGAGTTTGGCCCCTCTTCCTCGCTGCACTTTTAGAACAGCACACATTTCTCCTGGCGAGGAGAGATGAGGTGGACAGAAGGAGCCAAGAGCTGCCGGCTGTTGTCCTTATCTGATGTCACTCTGGAAGCACAGCAGGGATGTACAGAAGTCTTGGCGAGGTTGGGTTAGTGGAGAGGGTTTGCACAGCATTATAAGTGGGTTTTAATGTGAAGTAGCAATTGTAATTCATGGAAATGTGGTTGTACTTTTGGAGCAATTACACATAAACGTTTGGAGAGCTTAGCTGCTGCTCTTTTAATATCAACAGAGCTGCAATTTTTTTTTTTTCTTCTTGTGTCTTCTGTGGCAAATGGCTCTAGACTGGCATCAATCAAGCATTCATTACAAATGTACAAAAAATAGACAGGACAACAAATAAGTCTTAGTAAGTCATCAAAGCGGTCAGATATCAAACCCGAATCAGAGAAGCCAGTGTTCATGGGAGGATGCACTAGATGTTTCCTGAAGTTCTTCATCAGAAGGCTTCTTTTTTCCTTGCCGCGTCACATTGAAGAGTAAAACATGTCTGAATTCAAAGACAGCCTTTTAATGCTTGATTATGGTCAATAATGTTTCCCCTCTGTTCTGTGAAGGACAGGATGGAGCGCCAGGATGGAGCGCCACCAGCAGAGTGAAACAGACGTCCTTCTCAGTGCTATTGAAGTGTGTTGGGTGTGAGGCTGATAAAACAGAGCAGACTAATTGAGACAGAGACCGCCCCCTGCCTGGGTGAATTGCCCTTCCTTTGGCTGAAGACATTTTTGTAATTACAACTGCCAGAACACACCAATCAGTCAAGCTAATGTGCAATCACAGGTCGAAACCTGACATCAGGGCGAATTTGATGATATTTGGTTCACATAACCAACCCTGTAAATATCTCAGTTGTATTTGAACTCAATTGAACTCAGCCCTTGCCTCCACTCATGCTGTAATTATCATATTGATCAGGCTGCAGAGTGATAGTACAAGAAAATTAAATTTAAACAGCTTCACAAGATACGTTTTCTTGAGGTCATTTATTTCAGCGTAGTTTCTATTACCAAAATTACCATTATTATACACTATTATACACTATTACCATTTCCTACTGTCATGGTACATGGTGTCCACTGTTTGCTTCTAAAACATCTTATCTTTGAAACAGAAACTCCTATTCCACAGGCTCATTTCTTCCCCTTCCATTTGTAATGGATAAAACACAAATAAGGAGCTTTCAATATTTGATAGCTGCCCTATCGTGTACTGTATGAATGTTTTAGCTGAGGTACATTCTGTGTCAGCAGGGCATTGAATAATTGAGGCCCAGAGAAGAACTGCGAAGCTGAAATGAAGGAGAGGGCTGAATCGAGGGTAATGGGTAATGAGTGAATCTGTCATGCAATGTACGCCTTTCAGTGTTCTTTGTCTTAAGTCTATTGTATTGAATCCTTTCACCCCCTTTATTTTCCTCAGCCCTAAGTTCAGTCTAGTTTTTATTGGTTGTACGGTAGTTGACTGACATAATTAGCTGCTTATAAACCTACATCAGACAAATGGGGAGTCAGATGGCTGAGTGGTGAGGGAGTCGGGCTAGTAATCAGAAGGTTTCCGGATCGATTCCCCGCTGTGCCAAATGATGTTGTGTCTTTGGGCAAGGCACTTCACCCTACTTGCCTCGGGGGGAATGTCCCTGTACTTACTGTAAGTCGCTCTGGATAAGAGCGTCTGCTAAATGTAAATGGCTGGCCTGGCTGTAATTAGTGGGCAGCTGAACAGGACAGTCCATGAGATTGTATCAGATGGAGTGTGTGGCTGAGCAGAGCCCAGGGGGGGAAATCCACAGTTCCCTGGAGCTCCTAAACAGTCATTGGTGCTTCACCGATAGCAGCTGAGCTTTTTTATAGCCATGTTCTCCATCTTTAGCTGGGCAGCGTCATCGCTTTTTCAGGCCTTCTGGACCTCAGACAAAGATGTCTGACATGAATGTCTATGGTTGTCTGCTTTAGTCACTATCTGCATTTGCATGTCGGTTTGGTTTTAAGTGTGTGCTGAAAGATTAAAATGAAATGTAACATAGAGAAATGTTTACATGTTAACATTGATAGGAAAAAGCCATTAGTTAAAATAATTTCATGGCTAGGCATCCTATGATAAAACATATTTGAGTTTTGACGTAGAAAATACCAGCACTAGAGGCGACAGTCAATGTCACATCTTATCAGTATCTGGAAACGCATGATCTTTTCACTTAACATTAGTAATTACCATTTTCAACATGACTAATTTAATTGAACATAAATTGCTCTGCAGATCCTCAGGCAGAACTCCAATTGGCATTCAAATCAATTCCTGTTGAAACAAAATCCTTTGTGCTTTTTATATTGAATGGTGGAAAAAAGAACAAATTCTGAAGAAATAAGTCATTTTTGTAAACCTGTACTGTGCATTTCACAGAGAGAGCATTGACAATCAGTCCCACACCAAACCATATTTGAATTGAAGTCCCTTCAACTTCACAGTAACAATTTTATTTTATGATCTTAAGATCTCTCAAGTTGTGGTACTGGCCCCTGATCAGTTGTGTTACTATATAAAAAAAGAAATCTTAACTGATCTATAATAAGTGGGCGAAACCTGCGATAAATTGGCTGCATAAAACTCGATGCATGGTTCAATAACGCTTTTACTGCATTTACAGTCATCGACTTAGATAACAATTCCACCACAGACACTGGGCTCTGAGATTCTTCAATGAAATAATGGATTCGAAATGGTTGAATTAAATGAAACGAGTGAACCCATCAGCTGGGCTCCAGTGTCAGCGGGTCTGTGCTGGGGCTCAGTTAGAGGAGGGAACAGAGCCATCAAACCATTTCCTGTTGCTGCCCACAGAACGACAGGAAGGCCATGGAGCGGAGAACAGGAGCCAGATGACAACACTGCTGGGGATGAAGGTGTTCGACTCTCTCTCATTCAAATCAATGAGCCAAAAACAAATCAAAAACAAATGACACCTCTGGAGATCTCGTAAAAGGCTCAAAGAATGCCAAAGGAAATGTGTCAGATGTGTCAGTCACATTTTTACAGTAAGTTGAGTCAATCTCCAATATATCATTTCATTGTGAATTTGTTGGAATTTTGTTTGTGCTAAGAATATCTACTTGAGAATGATAAAAGTGGTAATACTAGTCATGTTTAAACAGTCGTTGATTATGTGATGTCAACATCTCTTTACTGTAACATCTAAATAATCACCCTTGTTGTTCACACACTAGGCTTCTGTTGTCGAGTTCCCTTGTACAAACAATTTTCTCTACGCACAGCAGACTCATTTGGTAAAAGACGTTGCAAGAACATCTTTTTCATTTTCATTTTATGAATCTGTGAAAATTATGAAACTGCTATTATTAAGAGCAGAGGCAATTTATCCAGACACTTTGTAAAGTCATTAAAATGATTATGCATTTACCGGACACACTTCATAGGGGTAATAATACTGTGCTAACTTCGTCTTTGTAATTTAATTTTACAAACCGGTAGAAGTCTACTAGGAGAAACATAGTAATCATTTTATACTGATGCCCCTATTCGTTTTAATGACTAAAACCATGTTCTCACACCTGGGTCTAAATAGTTTTTGTCCTCCCAGTTTATTAATTGCAGTTGCATGCAAAGCTAAACCTGATGTGAAGTATAATAACTCAAAGTCGGAGTGTTTGGTGAGGTACCTTGTGAATAATGAAACAGAAAGAGAGAAACACAGGGACAGAGGAGCTGATAGGCCTGATAATAAGGAGCAAAGGGTTCTGGGAGGATAAGTTGGCCGCCTCAGGAAAAATACATGAATATGAAATTGCATTATCTGGAAATATCTAAAATGCATAATTTAGTTTGTGGTCACACCATGGCACTGACGCACATTAAATCAGAGGCAAGATTCATGAATTGCTAGCTTACAACGTACATTAGCACAAACTTGTTTTCTCATCACTGTCACAGAGACTTTCTCCATTTTCAGAACGTTTGCTTAGCTTCGGTTTGTAAATATTAATTTTTGTGGTTGTTGTTTTGCATGAATGATTCATACTCCAGCAATAAGTGGGTACCATATAATCGAACTTTACCCAGGGCAGAATTTGTGGATTTACATCAATTAATGTGCCATACTGAGACAAACACACACACACAAAGACACATAAACACACACATGGTTATTCAATGTACTTACATTTCCCAGCTTGCTCCAAAGAGCTCTAGAGGATTATTCCCGGATACTCATCATATCAAACCACCAAATATTTATGACAGGGCTGCAGGCAGCTTAGTGTTGCTGCTTCCTTACTCTGTAAAGAATGTTGGGAAATATGACCAGTAGATTCTCTCTCTCTCTCTCTCTCTCTCTCTCTCTCTCTCTCTCTCTCTCTCTCTCTCTCTCTCTCTCTCTCCCTCTCTCTCTCTCTCTCTCTCTCTCTCTCTCTCTCTCTCTCTCTCTCTCTCTCTCTCTCTCTCTCTCTCTCTTTTTCCTCTTTGTATACTCCACCACCTCCAGTAGATTTCAGCCAGACGGAGGCTCTCTTCCAGTGCACTTTACCCACACAATGAGAGCAGAGCAGGAATAAAATGCTCTCATTGTGCACTAAGCTATTCATAATGGGCATCGTTTAAAAGCTTTACAAGCTATGCTCAATTTCCCTCGCTGTCACAAGGAGTCTGGATTCTCCAATTGAGCTGGTACAAACCAATTCGGTTCTTTTAATATATAGAGTTCTGTATATATAAAACCCACACAAATAAATTAATTTTCATTGTAAAGCATCGTTGGCTGCTTTTAAGGAAGCGAACGAGAATTGAATGCAGCGCCGCAGCAACATTTGGGATCTCGTTATTGCCATGAGCAACATGCTGGAGCCAAACGTCTCATTTCAGAGACTCAATGTGGTTGACCTGAAGAGGCTTGGCTGTTTCTCCCTTGGACTTGTCATCCATGAACTTAGTCGCTAGGATCCCTGCCACATCACGTCAGTCTTTGGAACGGCAGAAGATGATCCAAGAAAACCTCCCGTTCTTGACAAAAGATAACAGTTTGCACGAAAAATGAGGAATTCCGACAGTTAGGCTAGATTTTTCTTGACAACCTTTACGACGTTTGATATGATAGATGACAAAACAAGGACTTGCATAAGGGGTCAGGGGTCATGACCTCAAATGTTCTGTATTTGTTGTACCTGTTTACGTAATAGGTCAAAACCACAGGTAGGTCAGGTCTCTGGTCTCAGATCCGGTCATGGGGTCAATACTGTTTCTCTCTCTCACATCAGTCCAATTACATGTGCCTGGCTGGTGTGTGTTGTGACAGAGCCAACACACTAATGAAGGACGTGCTGTCTGTTTGCAGCATCAGGAGCGAGGGGTGATTAGACAGCTGTATCCTTGGTCCACACCGAGGCAAGATTGACTCCTGGTAATGAATGTAAGTCTCTGGCAAACTCCATTACTAAAAATGAAGAAAAAGATTTGATGACTTTCTCCCATAATGGATTCATTTTTGAAATAGATTGTTTATAATAGACAGGGAAACTGAAGGACAGAGACTAAACACTTGTTGTAAAATGTATTCATTTTCAAATTACATGAATAACAGCAAGGTATGCGTTTGGTGTATGTAAATTCGCAAATAAATAATGCATTCCTGCTTGATTGGGAATGACCCTATTCACACCTGGCACATGGACATTTGTATTCAAACTGTGTTCAGATTAAACATCAACTATATTGCAAGATGTGTATAAATACTTGCAAAAACGTCTACATTATTTGCAGAGGTGGTTTTCAAATCAATTTGAACAGTGATGGTTAGAGTCAAGGAACGATCTGTAATTCACCAGGCACAGTGCATAAATGCATCTCAGTCCCCAGGCACAGTGCAACAATAACAATATCTCATCTAGAGTGCAACATCAAACAATTTTGCAGGTGCAGTCTACTACAAGACAGTGGTGAAAAAATATCTCACACAGCATACAGAGAAATAACAAATTAGCAGGTAGTAGAATACTACTCAGGGCAGCTTTAGGTGCCCTTAGGTCAATCAAACAGTAGTTGGAAGCCATGAAAGCAGTCAGCAGGGAAATGTCTTAAATCAAGTTGCCGGGCAATCTGGACCTCTTGCACTTCCTTTCCAGCTGCACTACTGTCCAAATGGAGGAAGTTTGTCTGCCATGGAAGTGAAGGAGATGTTCGTGCTGGTTTGGAGACACAAGGGTGAAGAACATCAAAGATTGAGAGAGGAAAGAGTTGAAGGTGGATGTTGAAGTAACCGCAGGAGCGAACAGAGGAAGTGAAGGAAGAGTGGGAGAGAGTGTGATGAAACTCCTTGGCGATCTTGAGGATGGGGGAGAGAGAAAATGTGTAAATGACCCGACAAAGTGGTCTGAAACACCTAGTGTGGTCACTTGGGGATCAGGTGTTGAATGGATCCAAGGTAGACCAATGGCTAGTTGGTTGCCAGGTGTTAGGGTGGTTTCCAGGCAGTTGTGGATAACAGGGGATGAAGAGAGAGAGAGAGAGAGAGAGAGAGAGAGAGAGAGAGAGAGAGAGAGAGAGAGAGAGAGAGAGAGAGAGAGAGAGAGAGAGAAAGAGAGAGAGAGAGAGAGAGAGAGAGAAGAGAGAGAGAGAGAGAGAGAGAGAGAGAGAGAGCGAGAGAGAGAGAGAGAGGGAGAGAGAGAGAGAGAGAGAGAGAGAGAGAGAGAGAGAGAGAGAGAGAGAAAGAGAGAGAGAGAGAGAGAGAGAGAGAGAGAAAGAGAGAGAGAGAGAGAGAGAGACAGAGAGAGAGAGAGAGAGAGAGAGAGAGAGAGAGAGAGAGAGTGAGAGAGAGAGAAAGAGAGACTCCCTGAGGTTGTTGCACTGATGCAACATCATTTTGTCCTATTTTCCGGTGTAGCAACTGAAGGATTGAAGAAGAGAAACAACACTGTCCTTCTGGGAGGCCTCCCACTCCCACAGTTGCCCAGTGCAGTGATGGGGGAGCCATCTTCTGGAAGGGAGGTGGGCAGCACATCCAGTTAATCAAGGAAGAGATTGAGAGGACCTGGGGGGAGGTGGAAGACAATGATGGAGATCAGTACAGGTTGAGTCATGGATACTGTACCGCATGGTTTAACATTCTAAGGACTGCATGTAGGATTAAACTACGGAACTACTTCCAAACACGTGCTCCTATCTCAGATGTGTACAGTCTAAGAATGGGTCAATTTGTCCAGCTCTTATTATTTTATGCACGACAAGCCATTTTGCCAGACCATTGCTGACTTTATGTGTTTTAGAATTGTTTACTTTTTGCGAGGACAATAACTGCATTATCTTGCACCACACACAGCTACTCATTTTTATAACATCATTAGATGATGGATGCTCTCTGTGCTGAAATAAAGAAGCTGTGTCTTTTCCACCATGATTGTATCAGAGAATTCTAAAATGGGGTTTAGAATGTCTCACGTGTTCCCCAGCGCTAGTAAAGTTTGTGAAGAGCTTGTTTGTCACTGATAAATGAACAGAAAGTTGCCTCAAAAGAAAGTTTTCCAGGGAGAAAGTTGGAGCAAACACTCAAATACTGTGAACTAATTCCAAAACTTTTTTCATAGACAGTATCAATAGTATTCCCTAGTCTCTCATTTAAAATCCAAAATATTTGGTTATATACTTACATAACAGAATGTATAAAAATTATGAAGCTGTTTATTTTATGGCTTACAAGTTGATCAATATTGTCCCTGCAGTTTATAAAGTGACTGTAAAGCAGAACTGAAAATTCGTTTTAAGTTCATCAGGCCACAGAAGAATGTGTCATTAACTACCCATCCAAATTAGAATGAAAAAAACACTGACAATTATGTTAAGTTAGGCTTTGAAATTGTGAGAAAATCAGCAATCTTCTCTGCTTGATACAGGGTGGGCGTGTCGCCTGAAGGAGCTGAAGCTCTGCCCCCTCGAATTTATTGAATTTAGCAACAACAGCAACAACTAGCTAAATCAATTGCAGATATCACAACAGACCTACCTGCGTTTTATGTGTTAATGACTTTGTCTTTGCATTGAACCAGCTGAGTAAAAGAATGCAGGTTATATAAACCGTCTGTGTGATCTGACGTAGATAGGTGGTTGTGACGTAGATAGGTTGGGTTTTGCCCCTCCTATACAAAACCTGAGCTGAAAACGGGTGAGAAACTGTTCAACGGTCTAACTCCACATTTCAGTGCAACAACGTTTTAGAGCTTTGCACATGCTTTCAGCAACACATTTCACCCGTATTTTAATGTACTGAGAAGCAAATCATGGAATTTGCTTTACAGCACCTTTAATAATACTATCCAGTATACACAGCATAGAATATGTATGCATATTTTATCCTGCAGTGCAGTCTATACTGTATGGTTTTCTGTAGGTCTCCATAGGCTAGTGTTGAAGTTTTTGGAATCAATATGTGTTGAAGTGGATCAGTGTTAGCTGTGCTGTCTCTCCAGTGCAACGGGCCCATGGCCCTGAAGCATGGAGCACAGGGCAGGGGAGCACAGACAATATTGACATTTCTGACCAACTCCATATGGCATTTCTGGATGGCCACTGCCTGGGTCCCAGCACACCAGGCACGCAAATGTCATTATATCAATCATTCATCTGTGTCTATGGAGCAGGCAGAAAATCTGTCCTTTGGGAGCTTGAACGAGGCAACGATAAAAAAAAAAGAAGGATGAAAACATGTTAATGCCACTGATGGCCGACAGATACATGCTGTGTGGGTTGGATGTCGGAAACGTATGACAGGCTTGTTTTTAATGATCGTACAGCACATACGGGTGTAATTGTCACAAACAGCAGGCTCCGTGATTATCATCAGGCTTTCTCCCCCAGACAGACAGGAGTCCACAATGGCTCCAATCAAACAGCTCCAGATCCCCACTTTAGCCCAGCATCCAGGTGACCACTTCTAGCTGCCAATCAGCCCAGAGAATAGAGGCAGCTCCCTCCTCCTACTCTAATGGGTGCTTCGTGCAGCTAACCTTTCTGGTGGTCCGCCTCACACACAGCAAAGTCAATTCTCCTCGCTTATTAAATCATTCACAACACAATCAGCACTCGGGAGTGTGCCTAAAAATAAACATGTTTCTGATGATGTGAGCTTCTCACCTCCAGCTCAGGAACAGCCCTGAGCAGGTTCCTGTGAACAGGACTGCCTGACAGAGATCACACGTCTTGACTGTACGAGGCTGGGAAATACTCAGATCTATATCTCCCTGCCAGATCTATTTAAAAGTCTGTAAAAGATTCATATGGGCTTTCTCCTCCTGAGTCTTATTCAATTATTTCGTTACTCTGTGCAATAATAAGTCATTGAGAAGCAAATACTCTGACAGGAGCTTTACTCCTGAGAGTATTTGTGAAATCACGGTTTCGTAACAAGAGATAACAAGTAAATAAATAAATAAATGACTGTGCATGAAAGACAAGTTGTCGCATTACATGGAGAACAACTTAGGAAGCCAATTTACATTAAGGTCCAAATATTGAGCATCATGTCTAGCATTGAGCTAAGACATATACTGTTCCTCCATGTCATGTAATCCTCTTTTGACAAGTGTCTATCTCTCCCCTTCAACATGCCACTCAGGAGATGAGTGGTTATGAGTTAGTAATAACTCTTGATCCAGTTGAAGCTCTTCTCCCCAGTCTGCTCAAGACTCCAAAGTCAGGTCCACTTCATATCCATGTGTGCTCTATGTAATGAATGGACTTGAACTGTTATCACAGATCTAGACTCCAGTCAATCGCAGTCATATAAAAGCTGACCTGAGATATCCTCCTAAGAAATCTGGTTCTCGTTAACCATGACCAAAAGGCTCAAATGATCCTTTAAAGTTTCAATTCCTGGGTGATATACTCTTTTTATAGTTTCAACAAACATAATTTATGCTAAATTGCATTATGAAAAGAAAATCTTTGTTCCGTTCCTCTGGCAATACATATAATTTTCCATTTAAATCAATTGCTCAGTGTTGTGAGTATAGGATTCCTATTTGTGGTCTCTCTGTTGTTAAATATTAAAAGAAAACTTTTAATAACAAAACAGATAAGAGTATTGCTGTGAGTCCAACCAAGGTTATAGGCAAACAAGTACAATGGATTTCTTTTAAGTTTGAAACAGCATCCCTCTGTCAACGTTTGAAAGTATTGATATGTTTTCATTCTCAGCCCCTCTTTAAAGAGTATTTGAGGCCTCAAATGAAGTTTGATGAATAAAATATGAATCTTGTTTGATTGTAGGTTACATAATTACTGCTCATATAGATGGGTGAAAAAGAGAAAATCTACATCAGTAAAATACAAATCTTATAAATAATGCATTGATTCTCGCAATAATTAGCATTATGTTTGTCCAATGCACTGTATGTGTCACACTAATTAATAGCTTAAAACTTCTCATCCTTTACGATGGTTTCATAATGTACAATTCATAAGGCCACGGATCCAATTAGCTGTGAATTTGATATCAAGTTCCTCCAAGGATGCCACCAAAAGAAAAAAACACAGTCCAATAATCTTGGAGAAAAAAAAGGGCAGCATTTCCACTTTCATAATTAATAGGCCACAAATGTTCATACTCCTTTTCGTTTGCCGTTACCAAAGATTAAGTTTTGATAGGTCAAAAGTCTAATGAGTTTTGCAAAGGCAATCAAGCCTCAGGCTGCATACTTTTGAAACTATATTTGAATGTTGCAGGATAGGTACTTGTATCTCAAACAAAGAGCTGGATAGGAGTGGGATGTGGTAATTAGCTGCATAGCTGATGTTTACATGTATTAACCAGCCTCTTGAAATGCTCTACAAAAACTTTTTAAACCCAAAAAATCTGCATCTCAATAGCTTCAACATTGACAATGGAGCACCACAACTGTTTAAGTCTTTCAATATCAACATATACATGCCAGTTGTAAAGTTCTATTGCTAAGAGATTGTGTTGCCCAATGGCTTCTTTCACTGTCAATTTGTACTGTGTCTTTTCATCGCCTCATCCCCCTTTAACCAGATCCTGGTTCTACCTTCACGATTCCTTCTGGTATTGGACCAAATCCCCTTAATTGAGACACATTCCAAACCCACGCTGCCATCCACTGCCTAAAGTATACCTGTTTCCTCGACAGGCTTTGCACACTTTTGGGAGTCTCCTGGCACAGCGTCCAGTTCAGCAGCCACACAACCAGTCAAGCTGCAGAAAACATCAAACTGCGGCTCAGAGTGAACAAGATGGTTAAAACATTAGCGGTCCTCCAGGGCTGCCCTACACGTGAGTCAGGCCAAGATTTGTTTGCAAGGGAGATCCACCAAACCACCTGAGTGTAAGTCACACTGTCTCACTTGCACTTTGTCCCACTCGGGTTCACTCATTACGCATGAACAAACGCACCCACAAGCCTGTAAATCAAATCTTCCAAAGCACTAGTCGGTGTGTGACCATCATCGCTAGGCAATTACAAATCGGTTATGATTGCCTTCTTTGACATGACTCTTCTCTGTTATTATGGGCTGTCAAATGTCACAGCCACATTTGCTGTGTCAAAGTTAAGGTCCAGTAGAGTGGGCTGCTTGTCTAAAGATCTTAATGGGTTTAAATGTCTCCATCTCCTCAGCTTGATATGGAACATTTCCCCGCAAAAGCGATGCATACCCAGTGCCGTATTCTTAGGACTACTTTGTCCTCTTTCCCTCCACTCTGAAGCGTATTACCCCTGAGTGGGTCTACGAAGAGACGTGTGCTGCTAAAAGCAGAAGGTCAAAGAATGACCAGAGCCAATTTACCTACATCAAGGACAAAATGAAGATAATTACTGGTATATTCACTCCTTTCGGTTCTTTTTTTAGTTCCATTCTCTCTCGATCCATTAGTTTGCAGTTGCAACTTAGTTCTCGAGTCAACCCTAAAGCTGAGTCTCAAAGGAAATAAAAATGATGTAGCTATGTAAGACTTGCTTTGAACCATCAATGTTCCCATCAAAAGATTGTTTCACCCATCAATTTACTACATATTATTTTACTAATAATCCTAAAAACGAAAAACGAAAATATACGACTGATGTAGTGTGTGCTCTTCATAGCTTCATAGCTTGTTCATAGCTATGGTGCCTGAACAGTATTTTATCCCATCTTCCTCCGGCACACCAACCAGTGCTGTTGTTTTATAGTCAGAGTGTGCACCTGTGTTCTGAATTGAAGGGAATCCGATAGCTACATGTTTTCAAACACACAAGCCACCTGTCTGCTCTCCTATCTGATGTTATCACCATATTGAAGGCTGAGGTTTACAAAGGTCTTTTAACTGACGTCTCCTGTGTCTCACTGCGCTCCGCTTCTGAAGCTAAAGGCTTTCTCGTCAACATCAAAGAGTGTGGAGATTGGACTCTCGAAAAGGGGGGGAATTGAACAAGAAAGAAAATTGTATTGAATTCAAAAACATCACCGGGGAAAGAATTGGTGCAGGAGATACTGAAAAGTAAAACGAAACACAACATGGGAGTTTGTGTGGCTGAACATATTGTGATTATTATTGTGATAGCTATACGAACATTAAGAATGAAAAGAACACCAGGTTTATAACTCAAATACAGTTGAACGTGTATCAGGTTGTATATATCCACAATCTCCATAATCACTGTGACTCGAAATTTCACAATCTCTTGGTTGTCCTCGTCAAGGGTCCCCGTTGCACACCAACACACACATCGGTAAAAAGGATGCATAGGTTCCCAGCCTCACAAGGAGGACCAAGCTCATCCCAAGTGTTTGTCTGCTGACGTGGAAAGAGATAGTGTTATCAGCGTGGGGTCTGCTCCGGACTCGACCATCTGTAACAGCAGCTGCTGATGCTCACGGACGAGCAGGAGAAAAGTGGAACAAAGAATGGGTGGCGGAGGGGGGGGGGGGGGGAGGATGTGGCGGCAAAGGAACACCACAGCACACGACAAGCCTTGCGGGCATTTTTGGGGGTATTGACGACAGCTTGTGATGAGCGGTGAGGACGCTGCGATGGCGCTGGGGGGGGGTTACATGGCAGAGAAGGACTGGCACAGAGAGTGCCCAGGAAGGGCCCTTCCCCCCCTCGTCTCCTCTCCTCACTCGCTTGATCCTTTGCTCTTTCCGCAGTGGCTTCTGAGGAACAATCCGGATCGCGCCCTCGCTAACAATGGAGAGATAGGTGAGATTGAATGCCCACGAGGCCAGGGTCGTGGTTCTCTGCCTGTCACACATCCCCCTCCGTGTTAGTCAGCCCGACAGCTGACCCGCTGGGCGCTAGCCACTCACGCGCGTGGCGGGCACACCGTGGCCTGGACATGCTTTCTGACGTACGTCAATTCAGTTTTATCCAGTTTCCCATGTGACAATCTTATCTGACCTCACACACGACGGCATCTGGGTTTGCCTCTTTGGTAAAGAAATAGGGGAAGGGGAGCGGGTGGGGGTGGGGGGGGCACTTAATGGTAAAATCTGAAAAGGTACAGCAAAGCACTAAAAGTAGGAATGTATTTACGGACAGAAGGTAATGCTTCCGCCATTTTATTCTAGAAACAGGGGAGATAAGAGGAAAAATAAGGTAGGGGAGGGAAAACAGGGGATGTTCTATTAAGCCTGCAGTCCCCCATGAGCCTGCAGTCACATATCAATCACATTGGATAGCCTCTTCTTCTACTGGGTTTGGGGTTTTGATCCATTTCCTTGAAGCCTTCGCTTTTTGTAAGACAAACATGACGAGAACCCCGTAGCTGCCAAACAGAAGACGTTTCCCGAATCCTGCTCCACGTTTCTTTCATAAGCTAACAATGTGGGACTTCAGAGAAAAGCCTTGAAACCACAGTGGTTTGTATTTCATTAGTGAAATGTTGTGTTGCTTTCATCCGACAAAGTACAATACATGCCTCGCCCTTGAGATACTTTCAGGAAGTGTCACAGTAAATGCACCACAGGAGCTCCGTGAGAACAAAGATTCTGTGATCAAATGAACTCTCCAGATCCTTCGTCTGGGTAAGCACAGTTTGTAGGTAGAAATGTACGAATATCACATCAAGCACTTGTGCACAGTGGCTGACAAGCTGTTCAGGTGTCTCTAATGAGGTGTGGATTCATACAACGATAGGGAAGGCGGAAAGATATCACAGAGACTTCTGAAAAGTAATTGTGCTCAATTAGTGGTGTTATCTTGTATTCCACACCTGTGTACTAACTGAGAATTAAAGACTACGAGTGGATTCTGGTTTGCTGTTGGAAATGTGTGTGCACCCTTTTGCAATTTGTCCAACCGCCTCAAGCCTTCAGTGTCTGCTTATTCACCGTCTCAGTTATGTAAGTTTCACAGAGTGTACGCGTAGTCCTAGGGGTACATGCATACACACACACACACATACACACACACACACATACAGACAGACACAGTAATAGCCACAAGCCTTCAGAGTAGATACCAGGTATCGGAATCCTGTGTGGGCCTGAATGACTGAGCACAGATACAGGGACTGGAAGTGAAAGGCAATTTAACTATGAACTCACCCTGAAAGAACCTTCGGTCTGTCAATCATTCGGCCTGCTGCTTTCAGAAGGCCTCCGTCAGCAACGGAGAATGCAAAGCCCAACACTTAGCAGCCCGCTCCGGTCCTGTAATGAGATCTCTGGGCAATCTGATTGAATTATTCTGATAGTATTCAGCAGGCTGGCGCTTTAGGTCTGACACCCCTCAATGATAAAGCCTGGAGAGGGAAATAACCTACAGGGACGAATCTCCAGATAGCATGTGAGGATGGTCTGTCGACCCACAATCCTGTAGGTCACCCAGAAGATGGCCGATCCCGCAGTGGGTTTAGCTGGGTCGATGTTTTAAATGACATTCATATTTCGGAGTGCTTGGGGGTTGCAGGGGGTGTTTCGAATCTGCATTTCCTTGGTGGATAGCATCAGTGACATGCCTCTCAACAAACAACAGGAAATGTAATGTGAGCTGCTTTATCCACATTGAATGTAGGCCATATATTGAGGCTCATCCAAGCTGGGTTTTAGAGGCGAGGAAAATACGAGGGGACTCAAACATGCAAATTAACGTCTGCTCGCAAACAACATTAATCAGCAACAAATACTGCAGCTGTTTCAAAGATGGTGCATGCACACCAGAAAAAAGGGGCCTGTTTAATTGGAGCAAATCAATGATTTAGCTGAGCATAAGCCGACTCGAGGCATCCAACGCAACTAATCTTTATCAAGCTACGCCAAAATAGAAGTGGAAAATGAATGCAGATAAATGAACGGATGTAAAAAATGTCAAACGCATTTTGATGTAGGTGCACTTCCACATTTGGCCCTGGCCTTTTCGATTTCTTCTAATCTAACTTGATTCATGACTTAGGGAGTCAAATGTTTGCAGGATAAAATACAAGGACCCACCCAGTTAATTGAGAGTGCTGTAATTCATGGTTTGGAAAGGGAGCAATGCCAAAGGAAAATGAACCTGCCTGTAGAGTACAGTATATTACAGAACTACCCTATGTTGCTTTAGTGTGAAAAAGAATGTATTCTATAGCACAGGACCCTATAGTATACTATAGTATAGTATAGTACAGCATGCTATCGGATGGATCGGACCGGAGTATAGAATTGTATTGTATTGTAGGTTGCAGCCGCGTTAGAAATGATTTAGACCAGAGAAGAATATCAAGTTTATTTGTATTCTCCTCTAGACTATAACTTTAACAGTTTGAATGTTCCTGACCATGAGTATTCCAGACCCATGACTGTCACACAGATCCAATATTTATGAGGTAAAGTTTACAGATTGTTGATCTTGGATATGTTTCCTGAACATACATATTTATTTATTTTGCAGAGATGGCAATGCCACAGTTACTCAATATTTCCATGGATACTTTTTTTTGTTTTCAAATAGCCACTGTGCACTGAATGACCCAACAAGGTTCACAATTATTGGTTTAATCCACCTATGTAATTGTTCAGCAATATTTCAGGCTAATTAACGGCATTTGAATCTGTAATGTGTCAGATTGATGGGTTAAATATTCTTGTGATACAATTTACAGGTGTCCTTCACTTTACAGTCCATTTATTTAGACAGATTTTCAGTTTCAACTGAACAGATGAAAGTCACTCACTGCTTGGCTGTTTAGCCAACAGACCCACAGAGGGGGGATGAAGCATAGTTGTTGAAAGAGGTATACAGCTACTGACCAAACAGTTCACTGAAAGGGTTAAATACTCATTCATAGATGATATCCAAGAGATAGTTTTCTTCATAGAAACAAATCAATATGTTAGTATATTAATTGACTTTAATTATTGATATTTGCATCTGTGTACTGGGGAGGAAGCACCAATAAATGCTCTGATGGTTGCTGGCCTCACATCACTGAGCACCTTCATTTCCTCAACTGTCAAAACAGAACGAAAATCAATGAAAGAATTTTAGTCACACTTAGTCACAGGCATGTCACTTGATGGACTTAGCCTTCTTCCAAGATGTCAACGAGATTCCTGTGTCTCCGAATGAAAATTGCATTCTAGCGAATCCTGCATATTTGAGATGTCATATTTTTGTTCCAGGCCCTACCAAACTCAATGACACAGCAGCCCTGAGAACCAGGAAGACTGGAGGCAGGGGACGGTTGGTTCGTGGGCTGATTGTGCCATGAGTAGAGAAACAATACAACGTATCAGACAGCGCTGGCTTTTCATAAATGCACCACTGTTATCCTGGGGGGTGGACATGGAGCTCACGATCCTCACGGGGAGAGATAAGTCAAGACGTCTCCATTCCGAGTTATTGTTGCTCTAGGAAATGTTCTACTTGTTTATATTCGTCCCCTCTCACCATGGGTCAGAATATGGTTGCCTGATGAATATATCTGTGTCCCATTTTTTAAAGTCTGCCATAAACATTGTTTATCAGACTCTGTGAGAGGTACATGCAGTACTACAGTGTACTGTATAGCGCTGCTACACAAACAGCTTGCAGATGATAGACAGGAAGTGTCTACCTTACGTAAGACAAGTGGTTTATACTTGAGAAAGGAGCGGTTCAGCCTGGTAGTTGACATTAAATGCCTCTTGGTTGAGTGGAGAAAGAGTACTGTAGATGGGTCCAGCTCGGATCTTCCAGGGTTACTAAGTGAGATACTCAAGAATGGAGGCTGTGAGAAGGTCACACCATGAGCCCTGGACAGACGGTGCAGGACTCTGAGAGAGGGGGCGTTGACCTGTGTGGCACTGCAATGACATGTCTTCAGAGCGTGACACAGAGAGATGACGTGGCCTGATCAACGCTACACGGCAGCAAGAGACACAGGCAGACGGATTTGGAAATCAGGCAGTGTGACGCTCCTCTCTTTACTTTTCTCTCACTCTCATCTCGGTTCGTAGTAATCGTCGGAAAGTAGCCACGGTTTAAACTCTGTTAACGTCATTATGCTAACTTTAAACTTATGGACAAATCGAGGCCCAACTGGGACCAACAGAAGCCATCAGAACAGCTGAGGCCAGCAGGACCAGCTTGGTCGAGGCCCAGATGGGGCTGGTCCTGTTTGGAGGGGTCTCGGAGGTAATCTGGGGAGGACATTATCTGCTTCACTGCTTCTCTGCAGCATCTGGAGGGCTCTGCCACCTGCTCTGGAGGGGCCACACACTACCTCTGTCTCCTTGGAGCTTGGTTTGTTTGCTTTTCTCTCCCAGAGTCACTGCTAGACATCGCACAGTCACTTAGTCATGTCACATGTGGGCCCGATGAATGGGGATTGTGTCCCTTTCTCAACCTTTCAATCCAAATCTATTGTGAGTGGTGTGTGGGGTCAGGACAGATTCAACAACATATTTTCCAGTGACCTGCAGTGAGGGAATACAGGGTTTAGGAGAGTGTGGACTGCTTGGAAGAAGTGTTGAAGAAAAAGCACATTGCACCTTTTCTTTGGATGACACAGAAGGCAGGAAGGTGTCAGGGGCATTTCTATTGTGTGCACTCATGTGAGTCCAAAACAATCATGGTTTCCATCAACACCAAGAATGCGATCCCACTGATTTTCCTCTTCAAATAATGGTTGAAACCCAGACAGACAGGAAATGTTATTATTACCACCATCTAAAGACAGCATGACAAAAATATTATAATTTCTTTTGAGCAATTCATGAAAGTGGAAGATATGACCTCCAAAATGTTTTTAAATATGTCCAGCTGGCAGAAATATTTATTTCCCTCAATGTGTTTCTTAGAAACATCCAATAATGTGCTATTATTTATGATCACAGGTTAAGGCTGTCCAACCTCTCCACAGTGGTCTGCAAGTGAATAGTGGCAGCAGCAACTGTCACTTTCAAGTCTTCCTGAATGCCTCAGTCATTCAAACAACGAGGGATTTTGCAAAGGCAAATGTGAACACAAACATTTCTAAAAGCATACGGGATAGGCTTGTGCACCCCAATGTGAGACAAGGGATAGGCTTGTCTAAAGTGAATTTCCGACCCAATCTTGAATGGGATGCTGCTGAAATAGCCTGTGAAATGTTATTGTATTCTAAGTGAATCATGATCTGATCGTGTTTGGTTAAACACTAAGATTCTGGACACAATACTAGTTTACTAGTTTTGAGGGCCTGAGACGTCAGTAGGCCTATCACAGAATCTCAATCTAAAGTGGGATCATAAAGTGGCATTTAAGAAACATTTAAGAAGATACAATTAGACAACAACACAACATGTTAGGTTTTGAGAGTTATGTATTAACTACGATTCTAAAATAGTAGTAAACACTAAAGGACGAGTTATGTATATGTAAGATAGAAACGATAAGTTAACTGAAATGGTTCCATGTAATTGACTCTGGAGCGTCCTTCATACTGGCCCTATTCTTCACATTCAGGTTTAATTGTCCAGAATATGATTACTTAGTGAGAGATCTCCTCACTTATCAAATTAGCACTCCAGAAAAGGGCGACTGTGAGATACTTAGAGCTTATTAGAGTGGAATGGGTCGAGCCAAAGGTAATCTGTTTATCTCTACACATAAAATAAAGAATAAACTAGAAAGTTGAAATCCCTCATTGAAAAAAAGAAACTAATACAAAAGAAGCTTTTTTACCTTTGGAATTCAATCTTTATTAATGTAGGGATGAACGTGTTCCATTATCGTAAAATATGGGACCATGATTCTGTCAGAATGTAAAATGTCGATATGGAGAGAGAAACAGAGACCAAGGAGGAGAAAAGGGGGGGGGGACACTTGTCCATGATAAACATGTCTTCCTGCATGATGTTTTATTCATGAGAGCAAAGGTATCTTTACACATGAAATATCATATTTTGTCAGCGTTCATTTATAGCTCCGGTCTGTGAGGCTGGCTGGGCCCAGATAACAGGGAAGCATCCTGGAGGGTAGACACCACACCACAGGGAGTAATACAGGCTATCATAACGCCTGGCGGGAGTCAGAATGCCGAGGTACACTTTTATCAAAATGTCATACACCTTCCAACACTGAGAAAGTGTCTGAGGTTTGCTGGCCTGGCTGCAAACCTGGTATTTCAAAGTGAGACCACTGGCGCAGACGAGCAGTGTCCACCGAAAACATGGATTCCTATTCTTCACTCCACTTTAAGGCCGCTTTCGATCACAACCACACTCGAGAAGCGTTAACATGGAAAACACAGCCATTTTCTGTATTGAACTTCAGTTTCTTTAATAGGACCAGGGTTGTAGCCATTGTAGTATCTTTAATGCTTCGCTTTCGGACATGCACCACTGATATCCTATCTCTGACAAATTACATTGCATTCCATTACAGAACTGAGTCGATTCATCTGCGGTTTACCCTAGCACATTAGTTTAGTCTTGGTGTAACCAGGCCAATCAGATTGCACAGTAGATTATTGCTTAGAAACACTTGTATGAATGACAGTGATTCCCAGAAAATTATCGATCCTTATAGTTCCCTGACTCATATCATGCTCTCTGTCCTTTCGAATTCACGTCTCCTGTTGTTCCATCTACCTACTGTAATTGTAAATTAAGATGCAGGCTACAGTATGAATTCCCTTCGTCATAGTAGGATTTGCCAATAATGTGTCAGCTCCCAGTGCTTTGATTAATAAACAATATATTTAATTAATTTCCTTCCCAGTTGCAGCAAGAGATTGATTCTCTGCATTACCATCAGATACACTTGGGAAATGCATTATCCAATTAGAGGTTAGTGGTCAGACCGGCTGTTGCCTAGGATTTGTGACTCTTTGTATGAAATGAACACTCCCCCACACATTCCGTTTCCGTCAAGTGCCTTCTAAAAAACATAGGAAAACATTTTTAACATAATGAATTTAACATAATGTGAGTGTATAATTGAACTGGAGGCAGAAAACTATGGATTTGTACGCCGGTCGACACATCAAACTCACGTCCCCTGAGTGTGTGGTTGTGGGTACATTGCCTTGAGCGTTCCCGGAGCTACTCCACAAACTTTGGGCTGAGCTGGTCAACCTTCCGCTCATCCGCTCCCGACCCTGTGGAGGGGACGGTGGAGGGCGGAGCTCTGGAGAGCGCTGGCCATCAGAGCCAGATGGCCAAGTGTGCAGCGAACCCAGATGCTCAACTATGGGGACGTGGTATGTGCTTCAACATGAGCAGCCTCTATCCTCTCATCTTTAAATCATCTGGACGATGCTCATCTATATGAAACACAATTGTCATTTTGAACTTCAACTCCAACACATGAGGATGGGAGGGGGGGGGGGGGGGGGGGGGGAAGTGTCACGCCATAGCCTACTGGGCCTGTCATTTTCAATCTTCTTTGGAAGTCATTGTAACATGTAAGGGATGGGGGAATACTGTGTCTGGCCTAGCCAACCGAGTTTAGGTATGAAATGTTAATGCAGTGCCAGGGTAGTGCTTTCAGGCTTGACTCATTGTTGATTCAATGCCTCTGAACTACTAGAGTGAATGCATTATAGAAGCCTGTCACCAGCATGGTTGACACTCCAACAGAGCCATAGAGAAATTCCTCTGTTCTGCATAGAGCCTACCACTTAATGGATATATTTGAATGGGAAATGACTCTAGATTCCACTACCTGTGAATTTTCCATTACAGTATCCATTGTAGGCACATCGCTATATTATAAATCCTATAACAAGGCCATCTGTGTGTCCCAGTGCTGTGAATATGCTAAGCAGGGCTACAAGGTTCGGAATGGCTGAGCAGTGCGGAGCCGCCCCCGGGGAGAAGAATGACGCTGGGCAGAGATATGAATAAGATAAAGGGGAGAGGTGGCGCGATTATCCAAGCTGCAGCTCACCAGTTCAACCAAATCTATTATCGTAGTGGACAGGGAAATGAACCCAACGGTATCTCCCTCTGCTTTTTTTCTCTCCATTCAGGTGCGTGTAAGGGCGACTGGTTCGTTAGTTATTCCTCTGCACTTTGTCAAACCGACGGCGTGGAGAAGCGGCCTGTTAATTGAGTGAGTCGACGACATATTGAGGAGAGGAGATTAATTTCGCTGGATAAATCTTTCATGCTTTTGACCTGAGCTCAGAGACTGCGTGAGGAAAGTCTTAGTCTGCCAGTAGGGCTCATCACAGGAGGAGAGATTGGGAGAGGAAGAAATTCAAAAATGGAGAGAGAGAGAGATTTACCCCACTAGAGTAAGAGTAAAAGTTGCATTTGAAAACCAGCACACTAAATTGCTCCTTATAATCTTATATAACACGTTATTTACTTGAGTGGGCCTGTTCAAGGTTCTGCAGGTCTACAGACAAAAGCTAAGTGTTCATATGACATTGGCTACCGTTCACTCTTCAACAGCAGTTTCATAACTGTGTTATGTGACGTTCTCAATGCCACCAGAAGAAAAAAGCTTTGCCATCGTCCGATGTCCTTGTAAGCACATTGTTCAAAGTGCCCACTGCTTTTATGAAAGAATACAGTTTCTCGACCCCTCCGCTTTCCATTAGAAGCATGCACACTGTTGTCTGCTGGGATTCTCGCCACAATGTTCAGTCTCAAAGATCCAGATAAAAAACTGATCACTCGACAGAAAGAATGAATGATAAAAACCTGGCATGTTCGAAGCGTAACAAAAATATATAGGTAGTGTGCGTTGGATAAACACAAGAACTTTCCATCCCTTTTTGTTTCAATGACCCCGTTATGAACTGTCAGTGAAGAAACTTTCTCTGATGTTGGGCATGGAATGTTCAGCCCTCAGCCCCCAAGTAGGCCAGACAGGGTACATCTGCATTAGTGTTCCCTAATCTCCTGACGTGCTTGTCAGCTGGGACATAAATGTGAGGACATCTCCTTCTGTAGGGACCACTCTTCTTGTCATAGGACAGACAGGTGAAAGCACAGAACATGACAGCCAATCATATGCTGACAGGTCTATGTAAGATCTCTTGAAGCTCTGTGCCGATGCTTATATTTATAATGCTGCTGACTTATAAAACAAAAGTACCGTGGAACGTCTTGACTGATTTGAGTTAGCAGAGGAGCCAATTTAGATTTTGTTTTAAAACGCCTTTAGCCTAGCATTTCTTTTGCCTTTATGTGTAGCCGGTTCACAACAGATAAAAGAGATAGCATCTCCAACTCGTGCTTTATAATATACAGGTGTATGTTTCACCAGTTTACTTTATTCATTTAATGTCTAATATTTTGAGCCATTTTGTGTCCATCTTGTGTTCCAAGTTTGTCGACATCACTGCTTTGCCCAATCACCTGCAGAATATTTTCCTGTCACCTTAGTAAGTATATTCCAAAGTGCCCATACAGGCTATTACTGTAAAAACAATTGATCCTCATGACTGATAGAGTTGGTCATGAAAGCTGATTGGTTTTACTTCTGAAGAAAGGTCATACAAATACATATGTGATGAAAACCAATACCCTTTTAAACTTGCATTGTCATAACAAATCAGGCTGATCCTAAATTATGTTATGAAGCATACACCCCCACACACACCACCAAACACGGTGTTCATTTATTTGAACCTTTTTTTTCTCAATCCATCAAGCACAGTAGGGCAGTGTACTTTATTCCACTAAAGTACTGAGTGTTCTGCAAGGTCTTATTGCCTAAGAAACTCTGATGCTAGCTTCAGTGTGCATCCCTGATGAAGGCTTCCTGGTCTTGTGGTCTCTATTAATAACGCAATAATCTATCAGGCATCTAAACATCCTTAGGGGAATATAGTCGACTTCCATGTGTCCAGACTGTGACTTGTACAGTACTTAACAACCCCTTCCATAGCACAGTTTTTCATTTCATTGAAGATATTGGTCCCTTTAACAAAGCAATTTAATCCCATTTCCCATGTGGTTTTTCAATCCATGTTCTCTCAGGGTACAAAGGTGGGAACAGCAGCAGTGTGTACACTACGACTGGAACGTTGGGAACCCTTCTAGCTTCCATGTTCCATCCTCTGAAGAACACTGACAAGAACACTAATAATTAATTTGTCACACAGATGTGAATTATGCTCCGTTCATATCTGACATGGAACACCTGCTGAAGGTGGGTATGGCGATGTCAAGCCAGTAAATATGCAGAAAGAGAGAAAGGGAAAGAGACAGGAAGAGAGTCAGAGGGTAAGAGAGACAGAGGGGGGTGTTATTGTTTGTGATTATCAATCATACCCACACAATTAAACTGTATAAACAAAACAATGCCATCCTATAAACATGCCTTACTTTAGATTAACGTTTTCATAAAGTCCTTAGTTTGCAATTAAAACGCAAATAAGATGAAATGGCATCCACCATCCTGGGCCACAAGCCAAAAAACATTTTAAGTTAAATAAAATGACAAAAAATGTTTTCCTCATCTATTCGCCTTTGCTCAGAAAAATAAACAAGGAAGTAGCGCTTTCTGAAATAGAGCCTAAGTGCTCACATCCGTTACCTTTCCACCTGTCAGTTGACGGTTTCAGATGAATGCTTTCTAGAATGAAGAGCTTGAGAAGTTCAGCAGTGACAATGCAAGGCTCCCTAAAACACCTTCTACTGCTTCACGTTCTGAAAATAATTGGTTGTGAGTTCAGCTGTAAAGGTGCTCACACACACACACACACACACACACACACACACACACACACACACACACACACACACACACACACACACACACACACACACACACACACACACAGAGACACACATACACACAGCATGCCATAACAGAAAAGTCTTGAAAAGCAATTACACCCACACAATCTGAGACAGCTAGATCATTTTATTTAATTAAGATCAACTTAATTGCCAGCTATCTCTATGATAGCCTTCTCACCCACATGGCCCTACGAAGACCATCAACTGGAAGTATGGAAAGTGACCTTTCAAAGTTAATTCATGGATTCATCCAAGCATGTTGAATCCAGCCCTGTACGGTACTGCATACCTTGGTGTGAGGTCAAGTCATGTGTTTCAAATAAGACAACACATTACTAGTCCCATAGAGAAATAACAGATAACAAATCTGTTTGTAGACTGTGAATACAGACGGTAGACCTAAATACATTTGAATTAGCCTTAAACACGGCTTTTGAATAGGCTCACTGATCCATAAATGTTGAATGAATTGTTTCTGATAGATTGTGTAAATATTTTACATTTAATGGAGTTCAAAAATAAGTTAGGTTTGGGAGGAGAAGACCACTCCTCAACTCCTCCCTATTCACAAATTGTCCTCCAAATACATTCACCTCAGATCCACCTGCCATTGTGCTCTCACATTCCAGCAACCCTCCCACCCTCCATTTTCACCTCTCCCCCGCTCTCGAGCTCTCTCTCCTATCCAGGCACCCCAGGGGTTGATCTTCCAATGACCCCAAGGACTCATTCTCTACACTTAGTCTCCTGCCTGGTACACCCACCCATCCATTCATCCACTGTACTGGTTCATTCACTCAATTATTTCCTTGATGATGATAGGTTGACAGGATACAGCAGGCTTAAATTTGCTACTAGCCCTGTCACTCACCTCTCCAGTAAAAGGTCTGAACATATTCAATTGATTTAAGGCAAATTGCACATCATAGCTGTTTTCTGAGTTCTACAGCAATAAAACCACTCCAGTTGGCATTATTTGTCTTTCTCATTCGACTCAAATCAAATCAATTAATTAAATCATGTATTTGTATAGCCCTTTTTACACGCAAGCATGTCACAGAGGGCTTCACATGCGCCCATAGAACTGCCCCTCAACCAACCTAAACCCTCAAGGAAGACAAGGAAAAACTCCCAGAAAAACTCCCACCGGGAGGAAAAATGGAAGAAACCTTGGGAGGAGCAATTCAGAGAGGGATCCCCTCCTCCAGAGACGGTTGGTAAGAGAGAGGAGCAGAACACAAGCTAAACATAGTCATACAGTGTCAATGGGTTTTGAAACACCAAAATCCATTGTTCGGCTTTATAGACGTTGGATGGGACCGGGAAACTCGCTGTTGGCCGTCATGGAGACTGGATTCCGGGTGACGACCTGGTTCAGCGTAGGCAGACCGACGACCAAGCAGGTCCTGACAGCTCAAACCCCCCACACCACAGGGAATGTGTGGGGGGGGGACAGAGAGGAGAGCAGGGATTAGAGAATGCCAGGAGCAGCTAACAGTTACAGTCATAATAGAATGAGATCCCCACCGGTCAAGTGTGGACTAGTGCAGCAATTTAACAGAGCAAAAAGGGTATTTGATGCAGCCCCACACACCAAAACAACGACAGCCCCCCTCAGTTGGAACATGAAATCTGTTCCAGGGGAAAGAACTCTAAAGTAGGTTATACTTATACGAATAAGGATGAAAACAACCAGTCCCCCGTTGTCTCCAACTAGTAAAAACAATTATAACTAATAATAAAATAAACTATAACAGTAACAATATACAGCAACGGAACTATAATAATAATAATACTAACAATATACAGTAACAGGTTTACTTTATTTGTAACATCTAGCTGGGCAATGTGAACATAAGCTATAATTAAAATTTAAAAGTTACATGTGATACACACATAGGCAAGCACACACCCCAGGTTTACATAGAAAGTACACACATACTTCCCTTTAACAATCATAGAATTGACTAAACAAGAACGTTTTTAATCTAGTTTTAAATGTCGAGACAGTATCAGCTTCCTTAATTGAGATGGGTAATTTGTTCCAAAGAAGAGGTGCTCTATATGAGAACGCCCTACCTCCAGCAGTTTTTTTCTTAACTTTGGGTATTACCAGATAGCCGGCATTTTGAGATCTTAGAGTCCTTGCGGGGCAATAGGGTGCAAGGAGACCGGAGAGGTACAGTGGTGCCAATCCATGCAGAGATTTGTAAGTTAGTAGTAGAACTTTGAAATCAGCTCTGGCTTGGATAGGGAGCCAGTGTAAAGAGATAAGAGTCGATGTTATATTATCAAACTTTCTAGTTTTAGTCAATAGTCTAGCAGCAGCATTTTGCACCCGCTGTAAGTTTTTTAGGTAGGTAATTGGGAGGCCAGAGAACAACACATTGCAGTAGTCCAATCGGGACGTAACAAAAGCATGTATTAGTTTTTCAGCATCATCCTTTGAGAGGAATTTTCGTATTTTGGCAATATTACGTAGATGGAAAAATGCTGTTCTGGTGATTTGCTTAATATGGTACTCAAACGAAAGGTCTGGGTCCATTGTGACTCCCAGATTTTTTACCAGCTGGCTTTGAGATACTTTGACGCCGTCTAAGTCTAAGGTTAGATGAGATAAATTATTTCTGTGTTTTTTCGGGCCAAAAATTTGAACCTCGGTTTTATCCGAATTAAGAAGAAGGAAATTTGCAGTCATCCAAGTTTTCAACCCGGAAACACAGGTTTCCATAGCATGTGGAAATTCTCCCGGCTTTATAGACATGTATAGCTGAGTATCATCTGCATAGCAGTGAAAATCTACCCCAAAACTTCTAATTATGTTTCCTAAAGGCAACATATAGAGTGAAAATAACAGAGGGCCTAAAACTGAACCCTGTGGTACTCCGTATTTTACAATGGAGCTCCTGGATGAGCAACCATCATAGTGGACATATTGTGATCTATCAGATAGATACGATCTGAACCACTGAAGTGAAGTACCAGAAATCCCAACATAGTTCTCCATACGTTCCAGGAGAATCTCATGATCTACAGTGTCAAAAGCTGCACTTAGGTCTTGAAGAACAAGGACAGAGCTAAAGCCCGCGTCAGAGGCTAATAATAGATCATTGACTACCTTGGCTAATGCAGTTTCAGTGCTGTGGTGAAGACGAAATCCAGACTGGAGAGGTTCATAGAGCTGATTTGAGGAGAGGTGCTCAGTGAGCTGTTTTGCCACAGCTTTTTCCAAAATTTTGGAGATGGCAAATTTGAAATGGGCCTGTAATTGCTAAGACAACCTGGATCCAGGTTTGGTTTTTTAAGAAGGGGCTTGATAATAGCTTGTTTGAAATCGTCAGGGACTTGTCCAGTTACAATAGATTCATTGATAATACTAAGCATGGGCGGTCCAATAATATGGAGAAGTTCCCTACAAAGTTTGGCAGGGAGGGGATCGAGAAGGCAGCTAGTGGGTTTCGAGGAATCTATCAGCTTGATGAATGCTTCCATAGAAATAGGGTTAAAGTGAGTGAGAGTCTCAACATGCAGAATGCTGGGTACAGAGGGAAAATCAGTGTTGATGGCCACTCCTCCAGGACTAGTCTGTAGTCGACTTTCTTCTTTGTCTGTAACATTGTTGTCACTGTTATTTTCGGCATTAGTAATGGCACCCAGGTAACTTGTGAGTGAATCATATATAGATATATTTCTTACTGTAATCCCTTCAGAAATTGCATCCAATTCAGCAATCGTCAGATAAAGAGACGACTATGATGCTAACAAAAACAGTGCCAGCTCCGACGACATACAACAACACATCACCTCATCGTAACCACACACTCATACAAAACACACAACTAAAGTGTTCTGAAGTATGTTTTATAAGGTGCAGCAAAACAGAGGTTGAATCATTTTTTTCCACAGTTCGTTCAGCAATGCAATGGTACAATCATCACACCCTCATATGTTCCACACACATTTCCTGGATGTTCTCATAACATTGATACAGTCGAATGATGTCAACTGGCTTCTGACCATAAGCCCCTGGAACAAAAGTCCTCATCTGGTCTCTCCTGTCCTCGTTGTGACATCAAAGTGCTGTTCATCCTTGTCATTTTCAAGTCTTCATGCCTTTTCACCCCCCTTCCTGGAGTGGTGGCCTTGTGGTTTCCGTGGTAACCGATGAAGGAAATAATAAAGAGACTGATTGGATTTCTTGGAGATTAATATAGAGGACAAGGTTTCAGCTCTCTCGGATCACCACTCTGGGGTTTTTTTATTCTGTCAAGTGGTACTAGTAGCATCATCCAAGGTTGTATGAAAGGATGAAATAAAAACAGAATTTTTGACTCAGTAACGCTAACATGAATTGCATAAATTCGACATGTTCCATAAGATAAGGTTTAAACGGAATAAAATACTGTATATAATACGTGTCCTTGGGGTATCCATAAGAAAATCAGACAAACGTCTAGTCCCAGCGAACGCAACGGTTCTGAGGTTTCCAAGAGTAAATGTCGGAGACCGTTTACAAAAGGTCATGAAATTTGTAACCTCAGTTGTAAGTTTCCATAATACTATTTAAGTAATTCTGCACTTCCTCAGACATGATGTTTCACAAATGTTGCCTCTGAAGGCCTGAACAAGCCTCTAAGTGTACTCAGAAGACAAGTCTATTTCACTGTACTTGACCTTCACCTGAATTATATCTCTTCTGATGGACAGAGAAAAGTGAAGAAACCAATGAGCTGTAGCGAAATCCGCCAAAGTTTTAAGAATTGTTACAGTAAGAGCATGAATTGAATGTTTAAGTGATTTTGCCTGTGGACACACTCTGATCTTGCCTGTGAGGCATATAGCTTCAAAGCAAATCACAGTGGAAGGCTGCTCAATTAGACTGAGGGGCTCTCTGTGATGGGCTTCTTCAAATGTGAAGTCAGGGAGTCTTCTCTCTTCGCTCACTCCCTTTTCTCCCGGTTAAAAAGAAATCAAAGGGAATTCTCAGGGTGATTAAAAGTTTAAGCGAAACTCTGCAGCTCATAAGTGCAGCTTTGTGGATGTCTTTAAAAAGCAAAGCTACAAGGCTTTGTTTTCTTCAAATCATTATTTTGCATTGATTTGCACAGTTTTTGCTAGATTTTAATTACTGCTCAAGTGTTTTTCTTTTTTGAGACCATTCTTTTACGTAATTTCAGGATTTCATTTTTGGTCCCAAACCCATACTGTTGTTTTACTCATCAGCATACTACCATTTCACCTTTCAATTCCATTCCAGCGCTCTCAAAATGTTCCACTTCCAAGTCCTCTATCAGTAAAGTGCACTCAAAACTTCATTTTGCAGGTAATTTCCCTGAGGGTGATTTACTTTCAATTGTATTTCCGAGCGTCTCCTCTCTCTTTTCCTCTCTCTCCCTTTTCCTTTCCTATCTCTCTCTCTGCCTCGTCCCCCATATTATGGATGCACTCTCTCTCCTTTCAAGCACACGTGCTCTCCGTCTCCTGGTCGGTTCGGAGCGCTCCCCCCTGTGCCGTTCCTGGTTCGGATGCCGTGATGATGAAACGGACCTGCTGTTCTCAGCAGAAAGCCTCCTCTGTGCCCCCTGACATCCTGCATGCATTATTCACAAGTGCCGCGCCAATACAGTCACCCACTGAAGTAGCAGGTCGTGACACAGAGGTTAGTCCCAGTCAACACTTGGAGGGGGCGAGGTTAATGAAAACAAGCAGTTTTTATTGTAACCCCGGAGGCTGATAGAGATGTAACGATCCCTCTGCTTGTACAGGAGGTTTTAAAATTGACCTTCATCAGGTGAAGGAGGGAAATTCCATGAGAAACATGACTGCTTGTATTATTTCATAGTTTCTCTCCTATTGTAAAGTATTGTGCATTAGACATATTTAGAAATACGCTATAGGATTTGTTTCATGGAAATCCTGTGTGGCTATGATGACTCAAACTTTATTAGTTAGCGATCAGGGAAGATTCGCAATCAATCACAGGGTAAGTTCCCTCATTCTAAGCAGCCTGATTACAAACTGCTCATCCTATTTTCAGGAAACTGATCATTATCTCAGATCTTCTGGGAGATAGTATCGGTAGTAAATCAAGAAACGTAGATCTGACCATGTCTGTTGGAAACAGAAGCAGCAAGCTAACTGTCAATGTTGCTTTGATGGTACCCAAAGCTCTGCCAGAAGGATCATAAAATGTAAATGTTCTCTTCAAACAGAAGACTGATCTGGTAATGTTTTGACACAGCAGAATTCATCTCAGAATTTAGATGTATTTTTGTTTTTCTTACAACGGTTGTTGTCAAACAACATACTGGAGAGAGTCAGAGCATGAGAGAGAGAGAGAGAGACAGAGAGACAGAGAGAGAGAGAGAGAGAGAGAGAGAGAGAGAGAGAGAGAGAGAGAGAGAGAGAGAGAGAGAGAGAGAGAGAGAGAGAGACAGACAGACAGACAGACAGACAGTCAGACAGAGATCCAGAGATATGGAGAGAGTAACAGAGACTATAACTGGGAGATAGCAACATAAACAGAGAGCGAGCATCCAGCTGCTAGGCTAAGTTAAAGGCCCTAACAGAGGCGGGCGAGTGTTGAAAGCTGATAGGAATCTAAATGTAGGACATCTAAAGTGAGGACGATCTGTTCAAAGAGCCAGATGACAGCGTGATGAGCTGTGAATATAATCATATTTCTATTCATATAGACGCTTCTTGACAACCTCCAATCTCCCCCATTTCAACAAGAAATGTTTCAACAATTATTGTGGGACGAGATACTTTAAAGCTGCTCACCCATCGGTTTCCTGATTAGATGAAATCTGAGGTTGTCGTCCATAAAAGAGTATGTTAGATTTCACATTATATTTAATCTAGCCTTTATAAGTTCTACATTTTATGGTGTATCGTCAAAACATTTAGTTTTAGCCTCATAATTACTTTGATGTAGAAATGTGAAACAGATTGACAATCCAAAAAAATAATGATGCAAGTGGACAAATGGATTTAACTTCGAAGATTAAGATTTAATGGTGTGTTTTCTGATTCTGATCCTGATGATGCTAACTCACTGACATAACACATTTAGTGATGTACGGTAAATAAATAAATACAAATCAGCGTGTTTGTTTTTGATGAGTTGCAGCAGGACACCAGAGGTTGTCCACACCCTCAGGGCATCCTCACAAGACAATAACTTCTTCCTCGTGATTAATAACGTCAATATCTCGCTTAAGCATATGCAAAAATGTGTGTCTTCTCAGGCATGAGTTTTAGCACAGCATGCGACTGGCAGCAACGCAGGTCTGGTGACGAGAGAGCAGATCTGGTGTTATCTTCTCTCAGACACCATCCAGAAGGGGTGTCGGAGAACTGACCCCCACCTGTCAACACTGAGAGAGCTCGCAGCAAACTCTCATTCACAGCCCTGAGACAACACATAAAACCAATGTATAAGTGTTCATTATGATGCACTTCCTGCCTGCCTTCTTCCTGCCTGCTTAATTATAATACTAAATGTGTTCATTTGTTTGGCCATGTCACACAAATCTGGATTACTGTAAGTGACAACTATAACTTGAGGTCAAGTATGCATTTAACATAACAGTATTTTATTTGACTTATATTCTGTAGAAATTCATGCGATAGAGTAGCAGAATTTGGGCACATTTTCTTTGAGAGGAAGCTCATTCCTCAGCCCACACTATGTTAAGTTAAAATGATTTCACAAAGCAAGGGACCCATGTCTAATTGTAAGGAAGTCTACACAGCACCCAAGCACTCACTGTCACTCGATGTATCATTTGATAAATGACTACCAGGAACTGAGAAGAATATCTGACAATTTGAAGACACTAAGTGGACTGAAAGGGGCGACAAGGTCTCGGAAAAATCTGTTTGGCTCTCACCACAGAGTGGTGACTCAGCGCTGGCCAACGGTGGACTTCAATCAATTGCAGAGGTAACGAGGCATCCGTGGCGTTTCTCATCACAGCGTGAAATGTCATCTGATGACCAAGTGAGGGTTTGGATGGAAACCAATAAGTTACACTTTCACTCTGTCATTTTAGCAAAAGTGAAGCATTACAGGAAGTAAAGCTGCTATGCCTGTTGTTATTTAGTTTTTTTAGCACAAATTTGAGATTTCCACTGCATATTTTCTGTTGGTCTCAATGCTACACATTGAATTGTAATTGAGCTTCAGAAAGATGTGACGCAGGATGACTATACACCGTGTTTGTTGTAGAGGCCATAGCTTTGATTTTGATTTTGTAGTGGAATGGCACACCCTGATTGGAGAAAACTTGTCACTTAGGAAGTCTGTACTTGGTATTAAAGTCTTATAATTTAAGGCCTGCCATAACAGTTCACTGAGAGATATTGAAGGCACCATAGGGTAGGGCCTTGGAAGAAAGGCGAGATGGACACACCTGAACTCAGCAGCTTGAATTTGGAAGGTTCTCTTGGTTTCATCAATACTTCAGTTACACCTTGTTTTATTTGGGGGTTTCTTACAGTTGCAAGTTGCAAGAAAATTTGTGGGTATCTCAGATTGATTCAAGGAAGGCAACCTTGCCAAGTATTCTTAATATTTTAGCCTTTGGCTTATTCTGGGCTTGGGATTTCACGTTTGAAGAGAGGTTGTAATTTCAGGCTCTGGTTGATTGTAACAACGGACAGTATAAACAAAGACTGATTCCAGCTAATGACCTAAAGGCATGTTTTAATGAACTACTAACAACCAAGATCCCTAGTAGACAGTATATTCTCAAATCATTCTGCAGTACTTTCTTAAACATTAATGATTCAATTACATTTCCTTGTACAATCACGGCATGATCTGTATAGCGGTCAGTCTTACACCTGGACTGCTAGCTCACCACTTTGTTTCTTTTCCCTAGCAAGTGAGGCACAGCAGCGTCATCTGTACTCCTTCCTTCAGGATTGTGTTCCTATAATAGAATAATCTGGCAGTTTTCCATTGGAGGCAGTAGTGATGGACTTGTTTCACTTGATGTCAGTGTGGCAATCTAGATGAGAGCAGGGAATTACAGGTTGGCGTTGTTTCAATTGGCAAGACTACAACAAAAAAAGATTCAAAGAGATGTTTCAATCACCCGAAGGGGAATTTAAATGTGGATGTCCATAGGGATCATTGGAGTTCCATTAGGTTTAGTGCAAAAGTGGCTTTGGAGATGTGTTATAAATCACCTAACAACTGCATTTGGTGATGAGGAACCTTCTTTCAGAGCTGAATGGAAAACAATAAGATGGAGGCCAAGGCCCAGTACCTCTTGTGCCCAACATGTCCGTGCGACTTCTTACATACTACGATGGGAGCCTTAAACATGCATGATCCTCCGTGGCCTTCCATGACACACTGCTTGATTCAAGTGCAGCTCCACATCACAGCTCGTTCTCTGCCACAAAACTGGGATCCTGAAAGCTAGGGGCAGCCTTGTGTTGTTTTGTCAGGAAACATTTGCCGTAACCAAGTCTAACTCCAATTCCCATCACCCTGTGTCCCAGATGAATCTTACCACTGAAACAACACATGTTTTCCTCTATGGAAGATGAGGGATTTTAGAATACAAATGCTGTACAAAGCTTTCATCATGCCGGAAATATGCCACCAGTCAAGTCATAGTCCTATTTACAGAACTAGGATTGATCTAGTCTGTATGTGTTTGTGTGTGCCAGTATATGCTGGTGTGTGTGTGTGTGTCGGTGTTTGTGTTTGTCAGTGTGTGTGTGTGCATCGGAGACGATAAAATCTCCAATAAAGCTCTGGTAGTGGCACTCTCCTATGCCCATGGGCTGAGGGCATGAGAGGACGGAGCACAGCGCGGGGGCTCTGCAGCCCCGGACGCCTGCAGCCCTGTGATCCATCAGCACAGCTTAGGCTTCCTCCACTGTTCAGCACTGGCATACACACACCACACTGAATGGAAAAAAACAGGATGTATAACTCTGCTGTTGATGGTGGTTCATTAGCTGAGCGGCAAACTGCAAGTCCTGTACTGTACAGCCATCCTGTTTAAGGAGGATAGGGATGTAAAACACATTAACAGGATTGTTTAGTAAATAATAGAAGGATAAAAAAAAAACATTGCATGCTAATTCTGATATTTCTTTCTTGTCTTTGTGTGAGGGAGTTGTCAATGGGGATGTGGACAAGGTTTTTCTTGCTCTATAGTTTTTTTCCACATCTCATCAGTGTGGGAAAAAAATCCAACTTACCTAATCAACACCAACAAAGATGAAAACGGTGTTGATTTTGGAACCTGCTGTGATGAGAGAGTGGGAAGGATTAGAAGTCTGGACGCTGTGGAGCAGCCACGCAGTCTGTCTGAACCTGGTATGTGCTATCAAAGTTCATCCTTATTAAAGGATTGAAGAACAGTCTTTGAAAATATATGACATTATCCATTCAATTTAAGGTTTCTCTCGATCTAACCAAACTGGAAGGACCCTGGCTCGTTCCTGCAGGAGACTCACCATGTGAGGACGAGTGACCTTTCCACTCATGGCCACCTGTCTGCTGAGGAGGCCAGTAGTGCCATGTCTGTCCTCTTATCTTTTCCACACCTGTCCTTTAAACCTCCGTGGCCTGAGCCTCAGTCAAGCCAGCAATAACACACTGACTTAATCCATCCAAATCCATGTGGCAACAAGATAAGTGTTTATCAACATTTTTACATTTTCAACAAGAAAGGGTGCCCTGGAATGTTTGGAAGTTGCTCCTCACCAGTGTGGCTTCCCTTATCTTCAAGATAAGTCTTTCCCTGTTTTTAGTTTTGTTCCGTTCCGTAGTTTTTTTTATCAGTCTGTCCAATGGTTCTGTCTGAAAGACAAAAAGGATTTGGATGTACTTCATCACCAAATATAATATGATAGCTGTAAGGTTGTTTAGTAAATTATGTGATGTTATGTTTCCATGCAAATGGAGACAGTAGGTAGTAGTCAATGGACTGGTCAGTCACTTTATGTTGCAAGAACAAGACACTTGACACAATAGAACCCTGATGAGTAGGAACCCACTTCTGTGCCGCCTCTTTGTGTGTTATGAAGAACTCACAGAGTAAAGAAGAACGGTTTTCAAAGTGCCAATACTGACTTAAAGAGTGCTACATCACCGTTTACCTAAAATCCAATATGTCATTGCCCTTTTACAGTAAACACTTGTCAGCAACATTGTTCTCCTCATACGGAAAGTGCTGCATCAGAGAATCTTCCCTGGCTATGCCAATGCCTGCAGGCACAAAGGGCCTCTATCTGCCCATTGATCGGGTCCTATTCAATAGACTGAACTGCTCTACATGAGACCAGTGAGAAACTTGTTTCAAAATCTACATGTGTAATGCTGTTTTGCTAGGAGAAATCAATACGGCATGGATCTTTCACTGTTAGTGTTCAAGTTGTTCATTTGGCCACGTTGAGTGTAACTTTAACATTTCTGGGGGAATAATTTAAGTTAGAGACGAGCTGTGCTGTTCGGGATTACTTGTGATGCAGCTGGATTTCCTGTATCGCAGGAACAAAAACAGACAACATTTGAATCTCCCAAGTGACACGAGCACGTTATGTTCTCTCACGAGATATCGTCGATTACATCATGAGAATATTGAGAGAGAAAAAAAACGGATTCCACCGTGCTTCTTTGGAAAGGCGCTTGTGAGAAGAGAAATTGAGTTTTGCATGGTGCCTTTGTGGTGAGAGAGATTATGTGGCCTGTAATAGGCTGTAGAGAAGAGGATTTCCACCTCTCCCTGTAGAATGCGACGCTGTGGCTGGAGATTGGAGCTGGTGTAATGGGATGCGGAACAGTGACAAATGGCGTCTTTTACAGTATCCCGAATCATCCCTCTGACTTTGCCTCTACCCTTGACATTAACCATCTGGGTCCGATGTTTCTTTATGTTTGTGACCGATAATGGCAGAAGGTGCTGCATTTAGAGCTACAGCTTTTTTGGGGGCGCTCATATGACGCTGTTGTACTGTACAATGTGATGGTCCGAGAACATGAGTAGTTTCAAATGTAACAATGTAATGATGTTAACAACAGGCAATTTCCCTCTTTTACATTTGAGTATCTCTTTCTACCCTTTCTCTTCTCCCCCGCATCTCCCCGTCTCTTTCTCTCAGGGTATCTCTCTCCAGACCGACTGATCTCTCTCAAGCATCTCAATTTTTCTTTCTCCCACTCTCTCTTTCCCCCGCCATCTCTGTCTCTTTTCTCTCTCTCTCTCTCTCTCTCTCTCTCTCTCTCTCTCTCTCTCTCTCTCTCTCTTTCTCTCTCTCTGTCTCTCTTTCTCTCTCTTTCTCTGTCTCTCTCTCTGTTTCTCTCTGTCTCTCTCCCTCTCTCTCTCCCCCGCCATTGCTCTCTCATTCGCTCAGGGTGTCTCTCTCTCCAGACGGACTGATCTCTCCTGGTACATCAGGGCCAGTCTGTTAGGGCTGTCTGTCAGACCTTCCTTCTCAGCCAGTCTTGTTATCTCCACTGAACACATGTCTACCAGCACTATTACACACTGACTGCTAATGGAGCACAAGACTGAGGACCTCCCTCTCTCTCTCTCTCTCCCTCCCCCCCCCCTCTCTCTCTCTCTCTCTCTCTCTCCCCCCCCCCCCCCCCCCCTCTCTCTCTCTTTCTCTCTCTCCTGACACTGGCTCTGTGTAAGAACACTCTCACAATATACACTGGCCTTCTCTTACCTTCTCTCACTGTGCAATAACATAACTCAAGCATATTGTTGCAAACCATCAACACATCCAGTGGTGATCCTGGCTCAAGAATAAGTTTAGGATTAGTTCATAAAATCCTTGTTAACTGTGTATTATTGACCCTACACACGTTCAAAATGTTATGCAGACTAATCATTTTTTCCCCTTCACTATCAGCGGTGGTACCGTGCATTTAAAAAGACCAGTGGTAGGCCCTTTGATGACAATATTATTCAGTTACTGTACGCTCTGCATGTTAAATGAGCTCTCCCTTCTCTCTCTCTCCTCTCTCCCCCCTCTCTCCTATCCCACCCCCCTCTGTCTCTCTCTCTTCTGTGAATGCAGTTTTCAGATCTTCCCTCCGTCTCCACCAACCCTCAGGATCACAGTGGGAAGCGTGGTCCCGTGGAGGTTTTGGTGTTTTCAATGCGCTGACATCAGCTGGGGAGAGTGATCTAAGGGCAGCGTTTGGGATCAGACAGGATTGTCACTCCTCTGGATCCCCCGATGATTCTTAACCCCTCTCTCCATCCCTTTTGTCTTTCTTCACATCAGTGTTTTGTTTTTCTTTCCAGAACTCGTTCGTCTTTCGTTCCGGGGTTCTTTCTTTTTCTTTTACTTCTTGCCTGGCTTCCCTCCCTTTGCGTCTTCGTTTATGCCTCTATTACTTTTCAAACAAATCAACGTCTTACGATGATTCAGTTGTCCAATGTTGTAGGGATAGAGGACCCCTGTAAAGTGTAGCACAGATTTACAAAATGGAATCTAAGAAACCGTCTTCAGCAAGCACCTAAATGTACTGACAATTTGTTCTGTTTCCTGGCTCAGGTCTGCTAAAATTAATCTAACCAGCATATTCATCTTGACTTACTGCCTGCAGCTATAACCTCATTCTAAATTCACAGATTCAATTCTTAATAAGAAATAAAGATTTTACCATGCTTATTGATGAAACAATGAGAAGGTCCCAATTATACAAACTCCGATAATAATGTATCGTGTCCTTTGCCAGTAATACTAAAACCGGAACAGAAGCATGAAAACTGGCTGAGAAAACAATAATTTCGATTTATTTTCTGCTGGCTGTTTTTATACATTATGGAATGTGCTGTGCTAGATCAACCTGGCCAGGCTAATGGGGATTACTGGAAACTCTGGCTGAACAACACACATTAATGTGTGGGCCTACACAAGCCACAGGTCTACCTACTAACAACTACCTGCTCCCAGCTGCTACCTGGTAACTGCTACCTGCCAACTGCTACCTGCTAACTGCTCCCTGCTAACTGCTCCCTGCTAACTGCAACCTTCTAACTGCAACCCGCTAACTGCTACATGCTAACTGCTCCCTGCTAACTGCAACCTGCTAACTGCAACCTGCTCCCTGCTAACTGCTCCATGCTAACTGCAACCTAATAACTGCTCCCTGCTACCTGCTAACTGCTAGTTGCTGATACCTGCTGCCTGCCTATCCACAGTGTCTTTCCGAACCTGTAGGATACTTTTTCATTTGACGTGTCACCCTACCAGTCTGACACTTTTTTCAGGAGATATTTGAGGACATGTTCTAATCAAAGCTGCTTTGTAGTCACGGCTTAGACAGGCTTCATGTAATTTTCATTTGGAGTTAAGTCTATTTCTCTAATTGATTTTATAAACGTTTCATTGCAGACGTCTTTAATCAGTCTGCTGTTCATGAGACACCATTACACTATGATTAGATTCTGACACACGTCGATACACCAGCAATATCAGGAAGGAACATCTGATAAAGTTTGTGATCCTCTTATCAGTTTAAACTCATCACCAACTGTACAGTATTCAATTCACTTTTAACTCATCATCAACGCTATCAAACTATCTCAAATCCGATCGGCGACAACATCTAATTATCTTGTACCATGAACCAGAAAAAAACATCATGAGATGAGTTTCAAAGAATCACCTAAAGTAAAACAGAAACTCTTGTGGCACGTTATTAAAGAAACTTAACTTTTGAAGAGAGTTTATGGTTGGGTAGAGGAATTTTATCTGTATCTGTCCATTTGTTTTTTCAGAAGGTGAAAGCGAAGTAGGTTGTGAAGAGTCCATACAGGTTTGGTAGCGGTAGGCCTACCTTAAGAAGGGACATTCAAACTATTCAAATTTGACTAGAATTTCACGGATCCCTAAACTGTCGCTCACAATGCAAGCACTTTGTGATTTTATTTGCGAGAGGTACTATACAAATAAACTTTACTTACTTACTTACAATACTACACAACCAAATCCTAAATTGTTTTTATAGATGTGCTCATGTTCATTTACAGGCCTAGTTTACTCTGCGCTTGCATAAACAAAAATTACTTTAATTTCCATATTCAACACTTTGGCATTCATTACTTATAGTAATTATTATCAGAGTAGTCATTAGTTCCAATATTAATGGTGATTTTGTGAAATGTATTAAAAGCATGATTCTTTTGTGGTGTATGATAATAAACTTGTTGCTCTTGTTGGTTAGTTGTAACTGATTTAAATTATTGTACTCACTGTTAAATATGTTATTGTTTCTTGCTTTTCTACATTTACACTCATGCTCTTGTGGTACTTGCCTTTGGCACTTATTTGGTTTTTCACAATGTATGCTTCATGTTTTGGCTACCCGTGATGTTTGGAGCTCTCTCTTGGAATTTGCTTTGGATAAAAGTGTCTGCTAAATTAATAAATGTAAATGTAAATAAACTGTCCTGGAAAATTGGTAATATTTGTAAGCTTGGACTTACCAGTTTAGAATACTATACATAGAGAAAATAAAATATACATTAACATTTTGGGACATAACCAGTGTATGTTTGATTCAGAATGTTTAATAAAATCTAAGACTGGACACACACCCAACTTGCTAATAAAAGACATTTGTAGACGGTATATGCACTTTAGTTAAACTTTTAAATATTTAGCAGAGACAAACAGTGTTTGGAGCTGCTTTGATGGTAGTAAATAACCATGCAAAAACCCAGAAACCATAATGAAGATTTACTACAGGCATTTTTGTAATTAGGGAAATTACCATGAAATCCATAATTAATATGGAAAATCTTAGACGGCACAACCATTGCTGAGTGCTGATATGTGATTAAGCCTGAAAGAGTTGAATATCTGTCCCAAAATGAGTTTAGTGAAATCTGTCTTAGCCATGGAATGTAACGTAATGTTTTCAACTGCACTCGCAGATGGCATTTCATTTTTCAAATGTCTTTGTTTTTTGAGACTTTAGTGTTTGATGATGTTTTAATGAGAATGGATGATAGATATAAAGGGTTGTCAAGTGCTGAATTCAAGATAAAAATGTTGAGACATAGTTTAACTGTGTGGGGTTGTGTGTGTGTGTGTGTATGTGTATATATGTGTATGTGCATTAGAGAGAAAGTGTGAAAGAAAGATAAAAAAAATTACAGATGTTTAACATAAAGCTTTTCCGATGAGGTTATTTCTGACCAACATTAAGATACTGACAACCATGATCAATTACAATTAAATAGTGTGTTTGCGAGGGGTCGTGCCTGAGGGAAAACTGTGTTGTATTCTGTTCTTAAAGTGAATATCAGCATTGCAAGAAATTTGTGATTGTACACCAATCTACCTTTCATTCGATTTGACACTTGACTATATATACCTTTGTTTCCTAATCAGCATTTCCTCATTGTCACCTTTCATTACGAACCCACTGATGTGCACAGCTGACAGCCAGAAACACATTGAGGTGAAGAAGAGTTTATCAGGAATTGTGATTGATTTGATAGTTTCCTCTCAAAATGAATGCATTATCGCTGAAATAACCTGTCTGGGAGTCTGTGTAAAGATTCTAAAGGCATAGAGAGGAACAGCAAATTAAATGTATATTGAATTGAAGGGGAGTGGAGAGGGCTCACAGAATGACTTTCAATAAGAGGGGAAGATGGATGAATATGGAGAACGGGAGACGGCTGGCGCACCATTTGTTTTGAAACCTTTCGGCAAGATTAAATCCTCAACTGATTATGCGAGAATGGCATTACATGGATGAGGAAACAAGGTGGTGGTGGTGGTGGTGTGTGTGTGTGTGTGTGTGTGTGTGTGTTTGTGTGTGTGTGTGTGTGTTTGTGTGTTGTGGAGGGGGAAGGACGGCTGGGGGGATGGAGAGCTCCAGAGATCCAGATAAAAGTGTTTTTTGCGATTCAGATATTCCTAAGCAGAGGCTCAACTCACTGTATTCTCTGATGGATACACGGCACCAAGTTGAGCCAGGTTTTTGATCTGGGAAGTGAACCTGATTTGGCTGGCTTAGGTTACCCGCCAGCAACGTCACACAGCCCTCATTGAGTGTATGTCTTTCTGTCGAGAAAATAGGAAAGGCCGAGTCGAATAACAAACTTGTTGGGTGCCGTCAATATTTGCAGCACCTTGTGAAGACAGCATTCAGACTATGTGGGGTGTTCCGGGCCTCATGGTTCTGGAATGTTGGCAGCCCATTAGAACCTCAAATCCTGGCCAGGAGGCATTGTGTGCATAGATGGCGGTTCGGGTTTATCTGATTAGAACTGGGGGTAGATTGGATCGCTACAGCTGTGTGGCATGTAAGCACAGCATCACCAGTATGGATTTACTGTACTGGTATCAGATGGCGGGACTAGACACACATTACTATGAGTAATAGCAGATGATGGAGAGAGATAGGTCTGAACAAAACAAGAACCCCCAAAAAGTACAAAGTTGAACTTTTCAAAATTTGTTCTTCACCTTGCAGTACTGGGCCAAGATAAAAACAACCACACAGAACAGACAGGGCCAACGCAAATGTGTCCCCTTGACTAATCAACTGATTTGTTGAACGTTGTGAATTAAGATGTGCTGGGAGGGTTGATGACACAGACTGGGTCATCACCATCACATCAGTCAGTTATCAACACCATTGTATGATTGTCCGCTTCGTTCTCTCCCTCGTCACAGAAAAGGGAGGCGAGCATCCTTCAAATCAGAACTCATTTCTTATTCTGCCGTTGTGCACCACTGGTGTTGTGATTAAAACTTCATCAGATTGCAAAGGATTCTAATTTGTCAACACCCATCTGTCTCGTGGAGACTAAGCGTGTTTGTGTTAGTATAGACGTGTATGTAAACATTAAACCAACTTATTCAAACATGTGAGCTGTATAGAGATCAGTGTGTGAAACCAACGCGACACGGCTCACAAAAAAAACTGAGAGCAGACGGACACAAAACAATCAACCAGTTAGAGGAAAACTCTCTCTCCCCTGGGGCTCTATGTCTACAGTTGGAACGTACATCTGTAAAGACTTGTGATTTTAAATCAGCAGCTAACACATTTACAGTGATGATGTGAGAACCAGAAGTGAAAAACACAACAATTACACTTCCGCTCACGCTCTCCCTCTGCTCCCTCACTCCCTCCCTCCCTCTCGCTCTCCCTCCCTCTCTCACCCACCAGACTAGTTTTAGATATGCAAGCGGGTGAAAATGCCGGTATCACAGCAGAGGTGCAGAGTCAAAGTGCTGTAGATGCCCTGGGGGGATTCACTAAGGGTTGCTGGGTGTCAAGGGGAGGAAAAGTCTGGAAAACACATTCATAAGAGACATGGGATTGTAGAGCTGTTGTAGGTGTATGCTGATCTTACTGGAGCTCTTGAGCAGGTTACTGTGCGGGGAGCACAGAGAGAACACCACGATCTAGTCCAACTTCGTTAGTATTCTTTGTGTATGATTGGATGGTTAACACCCTGGAGATGGTGTCTCTAGGTGATGTGTACTGTATGCAGAAACGGTTCTTTAAGTTGTTCGCTAGCGTGTTTTGTGTGGCTGAAACTGGATCTGTGAGAATTCCTCTATGGTCCAGCCATATTTGGGTTCCCCGTTCCCATGTCAAAGGCATGCGGAAGGCAGAGTATGACTCTATGATAGAGATTCAGCTAGTCATCGCAGGGAGGGGAAGTGGTCATTAGTCACGGAATAAACTAATCAATATGGTTGCGCACAACAGTGCAGATGGCTGCAGCGCACCACTGAACAGTATTATTCTCAGTCACGATCTCATTCAGGGAGAACATACAGTCTCCCAAATCTATTCTCCCCTGATTCCAGGACCAGAGGGTGGTTTAATATACTGAGGTGATGGAGGGAGGAAGGGAAGGAGTAGGGAGAAGGAGGAAAGGGGTAGTGCCCCAGCTGCCAGAGAGAATCACTTGGCCTTGTTGTTATCATCACCCGCAGGAACACAACTGACTAACAAACAGCGGCATGACAGCCAATACCACCACAGTATGCTCCAAATCATAAATATTTACCAGTCTGTAACATATATTCTAGGGCAGGGAACAGCTTTTCCTGTTGAAGGGGTTTGTTTGGAGCGAGGTGTGTAGAACTACATAATGTTGATACTTCAATGTTCCACACTCAATTAACTGTTATACATACAGTATAGCACAGTATAGTCAGTCAACAGTTACATTCTGTAGTCATATTTGCCATTGCATGTAAACTGTCTCTGTGTGTGAGCTAAAAATTAGTTTACATCATTGGTTGTCACAACATCCACTCTCATCTCTGTTTGTGCGAATGTTTAAGCAGGGGAGACAAAGAGAAAGATAGAAAGATGGACTGGGAGAGAGACAGGCGAAGAAGAAGGGGAGCAAGACAGAGTGACAAAAGGGTCAGTGAAAAAGGCTGAAAGGCTCAACTTTGTTTTTTAAACAAAAATAACATAGTGACAGACAAATCTCTCTGTGTACAAACTCAGCAAGTCAGAGAGGGAAGCTATTGTATTGTTCAGGGTAGAAACGTTAGTATAATGATTTAGAGGAGGGAGACCACCCCCACTAGCTTTTTTATCTCCATCACATCTAGTCATAACTCATCCGGTGACGCACATACATGTCAGAGTTATGGGAATATTTGACAAACAGCTCACTCAGAGTGGGGGCTGTGTCAGATTCTTTTGTGCTTCACAATATCACTCAGAGAACAAATTTACGGGAACATTAAATCATGTTGGACGCCATCATAAAAACATATTCCTCCATTGATAGCATGGCTTGGATCTAGTTAAAGTGCTCTTGCCCTTCAGTGTGTTGAGGTTCACGGGAAGGTCAGTGGATAACCATCCACATCCACAATATTGAAGTTACAGCAGCTTGGCTAAGTAACAGGAACACATTCCGACGTGTAGGCTATTTTTCAACGGTACTGCATACTTTTATCATTTTTGGGTCCGGGGCATTTTTTGCCCAAATGTTTTTGTAACTTTTTAAGAGGTTGTTATATTTCATTGTATATTCCTCAAATGTGCTAATTTATCTGACACTTTCAGCTACTGGTTGCACTATCAGTAACATTGCACTACTGTACTTCACTGTACTTCGCCATCAGGCTCCTGTATGGTCATCAACATAGTCCTTGATTGACCTCTTAATAGTTACTTACACACTGTCACTTTCAGCTGCTGGTTGCGCTATCTGTAATTTTGCACTATTAAACTCACTGTACTCCACCTAGGTTAGAATAGGTTATAGAGTTCTAATCGGTTTTATGTTTATTTAGGGTTAGTTTAGTGTATTATTTATTGTTATCTGTATATTAAGGACGTTTTAGTATTTAGCGTTAGTATAGTGTATTATTTATTGTTATCTGTATATTTAGGAAGTTTACTTATTTAAGCTTAGCATAGATGTAGATTATGTTCTGTGTACTTATATGTTACGTTATGCCAGGTGCTTGCGTTGTCTTGTCTTAAGAATTTCAGTGCCCAGTCTGTGTTGTTCTGTGTACCTGACAATAAAAGACTTGAACCTTGAACACTGTTGCCTGAGTTACATCTAGAGGAGATTTGAACCTGTGGCCTTTTGTTCTATAGTCAAATGCTCTCCCACTGAGCTACCCCATCCCTAAACCACATGTCCAACGCTCTTTACTTGAAATAGCACTACAGACAACCCTTGATTTGTGGACTTTCATTGTTTTTTAGGGAGAAGATGTGGGATGCCTTCCGAATGGAAGAATGATCAAGGATAATGCTGATCAACGATGCTTTTCCGATTGTCTGCACAATGGGTTTGACACTCCGGATGAAATCATGTCTTAACTAATGGCCACTTCTCCTCCCTGCGGCAGCCATGAATCTCCATCTGACTTATCTGCTCCCCCAGTCAGAGACTGCAGCACGAGCAGACTAATGTCCTTCAACTGAGTGACTTCAACCATCTTCTCCAGACCGCACTGCATCCAGTACTGTACTGTCCCACAGGCTCATCACTCTCCACCTCGGGCTTCACACAGACACTGTGAGGGCATACCGAGTTATCTGAGGATAAAGGATCCTTTTATGACATGGAAAGCTCTGGAACTGAGGCCGTTTGGCAGACACTGCCAATGGAGCGGAGAATGACTTCTCTTAAAGTATCTTCTGACTGTGTGCTTCAGAGATGAAGCAACAAAACTTAGCATCAGTATTGATGCAAAGGGTTAGGGGTAGTGCAAGCGGCCATATTCACTGTGGAGATCCCAGGCCCAAAAGAATGATTTTTGTTATTCTCCTTTAGAAGGCTCATTAGTCAATCCTGTGTGTTCAAAGCAGCGAAAAGACCCTTCCATCTGTATTATTCATGGTGGAGAGAATGCATAAAACAGTCATTCAATTCAGTCCCAAAACAACTAGAATTTCTACAAGCAGAGCTATTTGGATAACATAAGTGGATCATTTGCAAATTATTTGCAGAGTTTTGGCATTTTAAAAAAATGTTTAAGATGCATTCACCATTGGTGAAATACTTGGTATTCTGGAATGGTATTTTTCTTGTTCAGCTATGGGTTAGACATTTGAATTCCTCCCTAACTCTAACCTGGTGCCACTTCGTTAAACTTGAATACATTTCCCGGAAAATGTCATTCTTTGCTATTATTATTGCAACGGCAATAATCACAAAATAAAGCAAACTTGTTTACACTCCTGATACCTGATCAGCTGGGAGCCAGTCACAACTTCCCATTACAGGGTTCAAATGATTCAATGAAGAAACGTTTGTTTATGCAGATAAATGTTTGAGCTCAACACGGAAATTAGTAGTTTAGAGTTGCATCACAACAAAGGCCTTGGTTAGACCAGCCTGTGGGTAATGCTTCAGGGGGCTCCTGAGAGCTCATCAGAAAACAGGAGGATGAATCCTACTGTATTACAGTTATGCTGTATCAAGCATAGGTTGTTGCTAACTCACAACACAGTCCTGTGGAAGTCTACAACAATGGTTTATTTCTTCTACTGTAAAGATGCAAAATGAGGAGGACCCCGAACTTCAACCTGAATGGCATGATTTGAGTTCAGGTTTCACATGGGGAAAGCATCCGTTGTGAAATACAGGATTGTGCAGTCTGAACATGTCGGAATGCTAATATTCTGTACCTTGTTCAGTGTACCTCATATCCTCTTTGGACATCAAAGACTCTTTTCTCTGTCTTTCTATCATCTCTCTCTCTCTCTCTCTCTCTCTCTCTCTCTCTCTCTCTCTCTCTCTCTCTCTCTCTCTCTCTCTCTCTCTCTCTCTCTCTCTCTCTCTCTCTCTCTCTGTCTCTCTCTCTCTCTCTCGCTCTCGCTCTCGCTCTCGCTCTCGCTCTCGCTCTCGCTGTCTTGCTCTCTTGCTCTCTTGCTCTCTTGCTCTCTTGCTCTCTTGCTCTCGCTCTCTCTTTATCTCTCTAGCTCTCTCTCTCACCTCAGCCACACCATCCACACAAACAAATTACCAGTTGCTGCTCCTGCCTCCAGTCTGACACTTTGTTGACTCTCTAAGCCTTTTCGGAAGCTTTGTAAAGTTTGGGGCTTTGGTTTGTGAAAGGGGAACTTTGTGGTCCAGTTTCCATAGCTCTCCTTGCTAGATTATGACGAGGTGACAGTGAGCAGGCCCAGTGTAACCTGATTGATTGGTTCAGACCGAGGTCATGGTGACACCCACAAATAATCTGTCCCAACCTTAGGAGACCAGCCCCTCTGATGCGTCGCTGAGGATTTGGACTAGGTTTTATTTGTCTCGACCAAAATAAGAGAGAATCGTGCTGGATTACATGAAAATAACATTTTATAATTCAGCAAACATATTCCACGGTCCCATGGCAAAGGCACATTTTGTCCCATTGAGATGTGAGTGCGTCTGTGTACAAGGGTGTATACATGTGTTTGTGGAGTGGTTTTGACACACAGAGCCAGGAAGGAGAGAGAAAAAGGGGGGGGGGGTGGAGAGAAAGAGAGTGAGAGAAAGAAAGGAAAAGTGGGAGAGAGAGGGAGGTCCTCAGTCTTGTGCTCCATTAGCAGTCAGTGTGTAATAGTGCTGGTGGACATGTGTTCAGTGGAGATAACAGAACTGGCTGAGAAGGAGGGTCTGACAGACAGCCCTAACAGACAGGCACTGATGTACCAGGAGAGATCAGTCTGTCTGGAGAGAGAGACACCCTGAGAGAATGAGAGAGCGATGGCGGGGGGGAAAGAGAGAGAGGGAGAGAGAAAGAGAGAGACAGAGAGATGAGTGGAGACGCGAGAGAGGAGGACATAGAGAGATGGAGGAAAAGAGGTGAGAGAGAGGCAAAGAAGAAGAAAGTACAGTACATAGACAGTAGAGCAATGCTCACGGTATTCCCTTAATATAGTGGTAGTTTATATTTGTTGACAAAATAATGAAGAAATAGCTCTTTGTAGGGTAATCAGTTCAAACAACAGTTGACAATGCTTTACATTAAGGTTACATTAACTACCATTTACACTTCAATATGGTTGAGCGCAACTCTACAGTATATTATAGAGCTAAAACTTGGTATGGGGGGAGTTGAGCATGAGGTTTACGTAAGTGGATGTTAACAATAATCTTGTTTTGGTAACAACCTTCAACTGCCCCTGTTTCAACATCCACCTACCCTTCCTACCCCTCTTTAGCACACCTATAACACTAACATTCATTAATTACATAGCCATTCCAAAGTATATGCAATGTTTTTTCTATTGTTACGTTGCATGGTAATGTTCGCTTTGTGTAAAGTGTTGAGCAAGATTTTTACATGACGCTTTTCAGCTTAAAGCCTACTGTACATCCTCTTGTTTACGTAATGTCTCTACTGATATACCTCAGCGTAATCTGAAGAGCATAAAAACAACAAGCCTTTATTTGTTATGAATTATAATAACATGTTGCAGAACAACTTATGTACACAGGTATGTATTTTGACGTTGATCCCACAGGGTAACTCAAGCATGATTACATTTCTGTAATCTGAATATACATCATGCAATGTGTCAGAACCCAGGATAGTACAGTACAATGCATTTCTGGAACACACATTCTTCACACATTACTACTGCAAGTCAAAAAGCTTGAAAATTACAAAACACTTCTATTGTTTATGTAAATGATTACATTACAAAGAATATTTGTCTGAGTGTTGGCGGTAATGGAATCTAAATTGTATGAGCAAGAAGAAGTTCAGATGTAAAGCTGAAATATTCAAAAGAATGGGCATGAATATGTTCTACAAGCACTAGAAAGAAAAGAGCAAATCCCAAGTTAGAAAGGAGACAACACTGTGTTTTGAAAGTACAGTTGCAATTCAAACTATTTTTATTCCTTAGGGGTGGGACTGTGTAATGCAGTTGTTTTTCTTTTAATCTCACTTCTCTTATGAGTTGCATCTGTCTCTCTGGACGAGGTGATTCCCTCCACCCAAATTAATTAAATCTTTGTTGATATTGTGTTTTGAAGTAGAAAGAACTGCAGTGTCAGTAAATTCACATTCTAAGCAAAGAATACTGAATAAACATGAAACATGAAATACATATCCACACAAAGGACGTTCATATTCAGCATTCATATGTATGAGGACTTGATTAGAGAGAACACAACAACAACAGGTCATGCTAATTCCTCCATGAGGAGTTGCTGAAGGTCAGTAAGAGTATTGTCTGAAGAATTCAAGCAGAGAGTATTTTGGGGTCAGGTTCAGGTTCAGGTCACTTAGGTCTGAGTTAGTTAGCAGTCAAACAAAAGATCAATTCCTAAGGGATATCGGTTAAGAGTGCAATAATTGGAAACAGAAACAAACTAAGTATGTTTTCTATCTTTCACGGCACAGTAAGTATAATATGGCTGTCCAATGTGAAAGGGCCATTTTTTTTAAGAGCATACAAACACACCTCAGAACAGAACATTTATTTTCTATTTAATTATGATTATGATTTTCCTGGAGAGGTATTGTTCTCATCTGTGAAGCATAGGTCAAGAGGACCATACTTAAACATGGTTTTGATTATACTTATAACTACCGTACTTTCCTTACACAAAATGTATGGCTTTGAGATAATCAAATTACCTGGACTCTGATTGACTTCAGTGTATACATTCTCTCCTCTCTGTAAGGAGATAATTGTTGCTACTTTCTACAGTGTTTGTACTCTCTTGACAGCATGCTTAGCAAAATGGAGACAAAGCAAATTTCCCTCTGGTGGTGTAAAAACAGTGGAGCAAAGATTTTATTAATAAATATTTTTATTAGAAAGAAAAACATTAGTGACTTTGTTGGCAGTGGAGTATACTTTTTTTCAGTTTTTACCACCTGGGTCTGAATATGGACGTTAAAAGGTGATATTTCAAAGTCTGACTTCATGAAAGTCTCTTTTGAGGTTTGTATCACCTTCATCAGCGCCAGATGAATTAATTCATATCTATGTGGATTTAAAAGATTGATTGGTGCTCTCAATGGAGAATGATAAATATATAGCAAATGTGAAGCTGGCACAACAGAAATTTAATACACTTTTAACTGGATTTTCATCCACCACGGTAACGTATAAGCTTTTATATAAGCTCTTCAACCAAAGGTGATTTAATTGCTTCCAAAGGACTTATAGAACGACCACCCCCGTCCCGTCCCCACCACCATCCTTCGGGCATCAAACTTCCCTAACAAGCATCTCGTAAGCTTGAAGGGCACATTAACCTGGTGCAAGACAACAAACTTGATTGCGTGATTGTGGTGCAAAAATTCCCTCCTGGAACGTTTGGCTGAGGTATATAAGACTTGAGAGCTGACATCTGCCGCATCAAACTGACTTCGACAAAAAAGAGTACGTTTAGGTTTTACCAAGCATTAATATCACCTGCATGACAATTTGTCATTACAACATTAGGATCATGTTACTTTACTATAGGTTGAAGATACATCCTATATGCCCTAAGGTGAATTGCTGAATTAAATCATTCTCATCAGACATTTTAATAGCTGACATGTGTATTTGCATGCATCCACTTTCTATCAGAAGCAAACAAAACTAACTTAATTTAGTTTTTTGGTGGATGTGAGACAACATTATCATAACATTTTTCCAAAACATGTCAATAACATAAAAGGTCTAGCAAGGCTATGGGAACACACTTTAACATAACATGAGAACCTTCTGGTTTGTCTTAGTTGGCACAAAGCAGTTGGCACAGCAGGTTGACATAGCTGGATGCTTGTCTTCACTTCTGGCTTTCTCTTCACATGCACCCCTAGGCCAGATGGAAGGATTTAGCACTGAACGGGAAAGGAATGAAAGAAAAAAAGGGTGAATGACAAATCTTGTTGGTCTTGGAAGAGGGTGATAGTATTGCTTGGAAGGAAAAGGCCATTGGCATGATGTTTCATGACCAGGTGGAGAGAAGATAGGAGACAACAACGGAAACAAATTGCCAGTGTAAAGGTCATTGTCATGTGGACACAAGGAACCCGTTTCAGGGTCCCTGTTTCGGAGGAACAGAAAAAAAAGGACGGAAAACAAGTTACTTTTTTTATCTCACTGCTGTTATGCTTTTGGTGCATATTGCTTTTCTACTACATTACAAATGGCTGATTGAAACACACAGTATTGAAATTAAAATCTCATACTTTCCCAGTTTAATTACTTTGACAGTCATTTCACGTTTGTTGCACTCGGAACAGTAATTGTCCTGGCCCAGGAAAGAAAACATCCGCTTTGTCTTGTGGAAAATGTTATTAAGTACACTGTATGCTTGTGTTGTTTTATTAAGGTTCAGATGGTACCTATTTATGTTGTACCTATTTGTTTCAGGCCACTAAAGCATGCTGTCGTTGTATTGGGGAGTACGGAAGACTGGTGAGGCAGTTCATGATTATGACATGAGGAAAGCCAAGTCATTAAAGTGTGCCAGTTCCTCAATCAATACTCTACCACTTGACCACATTGTTAAGAGTCTTGTAAAATTATAATTTCATTTTGTTCTGGTGGGGGTGCCAACATTGGGAGGGGGCAACATATTTTCATGTGAAGGAGTGGGGGAGGAAAGAGAGAGGAAATATAGACGATGAATAGTCTAATACCACACCGTCCACCTGCACCACCAAGCCCAAATGTACATCTAACCATGATCCTGTTAAATTGAGTTAAGATGTCCATAGTCTGTCATTAGATCATTCATGAATTAGTCTGTTTGATGCCACGGATAGTTTTGTGGGCACTGTCTTGTGATGCTGATGAAACACAGATTTTACATAGCATGTGTCCCCCGAGACAGAGGCTTATTCATCCAAAAAAAACAACATCCGCGAAAGGTAATGTGATGTACTCATAGATAGCCTCTGTTGGATCGAATGTGTCGACAGCTAACGCTGGCCAATGTTTCATGGTTGTGCAATAATCTCTCTGGCTGCGGCCTGCCTATTTCCATTCCGGCTGGCTGGCTGGTGTGTGTGTGTGTGCCTGTCTCTGTGTGTGTGTCTGTGTGAGTGTGTATGTATGCCTATTTGTGTGTGTTTGCGTGTGTGTGTGTGTATTCCTGTGCCGTGGTGCTGAGCAGTTGAAACAACCTAAACTTTGCTGATGGTCTGCAGGCATCCGGTTCTGCCGAGCCCCGGTGTTCCGCCCAGCTACCCCCGGCCTCGGTGCCACCCTCCAGCCCAGGTGTACGGCTTGGAAGGCAACTATGACAACCCTCTCTGGGAACTCTTGAGCTCATTATAGTTCCACGCCGAACAGGCGTAGGCTTGGCAGACATGCGACGGTCGTTCAGGATCCAAGTCCGCCAAGCAATAAGCGCAAGGTTCACTGGCGCTTCGCACAAAGCCGGAGTCGAGACGTGCCCTGATGCATGTAAACAAATGGAGATACGGAGTGCTGGGTGCTAAAGAATCCTGACTAGGATAGGAAGCAAAGATTTGCTGTTCGACTCGCGTACTGTGTAAATATAGCAACGGTGATAAATGCAACCAAGAAAGTGTGGAGTTGTCCTGTGTCAGAATGCATCATCGTTTGCCAGAATTCATGCACAGCTGGAGCTCCCATCTGCAGTAAACATTCAGGATCAGGCATCCAGACATTTACATTTCTGACTTAATCTTTTAGAGTTTAAACATTTAAACTATGCAGGCCAAGGCTTGCCAACCATGTTACTTGACAGCTATACCATCCTGTAGCTTTTCATTCCAACCCTTATAAGCAGCACACCTGTTTTTATTGATTAGCTTGTTGACAAGCTGGATCCTGTTTGTTACAACTGGGGTTGGAGAGGAAACCTACAAGAGGGTAAATCTAAGACCATATTTATAGGCCTACTGTCCAGGCTGTTTTCTCTTTATTTTTAAATAGCACTGCCTGTTTAAATAGACATGCTACACGGATGTTGAGTTGCAGGTTTCTGGTAACAAAAGCCTTTGTTTGAACCCTGTGTTTAGACCGTCAAACAGGTAAACTGAAACTCTCTGCACTTCCTGCCAACCTGAAACAACCTCCGCAGATTCTTTGCTCTACTCTACACACCAAAGGTGACAAGTTCCACAAGCAAGTGTAGCAAGCTACAGGAGGGTACAGAAAGTTAGCTACTGTGTTGTAGCGTATACAAATCTTCCATGGATGACATCAGATACACTGAAGATGCACCGTGCATTAAGAAATCTCATTTATTTCTCATTTATATATAAAACTATTGAATTACTGCTCAGCAATGCTTTTCACTTTTTTTTCTCCCAAATATATCTGATACATAGGTGAGTTATGAATCATGTGTGTCATGTGCTGCAATGGTTGACCAGAAAGAGGCACCAAAGAAGAAGTTAACTGTTAATAGAGACGGGCCATGTGGCCATGAACTAGCTCCGGTCAGTCCACTCCTGGTCTTCAAAGAGGTGACACACACAGCGCTGTGACGGCCTCTACCCCAGGCGTCTGCCTGGCCCCTCCTGTTGACTACAGTGTACATTAATTGTCTGTAATCTAATCACGATGGACCAGAGACAGCCTAAGGAAATGACCTCTCTCTCTCTCCACTGTGCTGTACAGAATTAAATCACTTGAAAAAAGCTCTTCGAAAATGACCAAACCATGGGCAGATATCCCAATTCTGACATTCATCTGTGAAGTGCAACTCTGCCCATTGTGGAAGTTCATCATTTGAAGAGACGTGGAGTGCAGTGTAGTTTCCTTCCAAGCTGATTCTGGGTCAGACCCTAACCAGCTGCAGGGAGGAACAGCAGAATTGTCCTGTTAGTGTCTGATTGATTCAAACCCACTGTTTGGTCATTGCTGGGTCACCACTCTGTATGAAAGCCCCCCCAAGATTCTGAGACCTTGCTGTCTTGTGTCTGTTATGTCAGACATGTGGACACACCTTCAGTGCTTCCTAATTAATTTGGTGATAAGTGGAAAGTAGCATAGGTGTTTGTACTATGTTAATCTACCGAGGCACTGGCACTTGACTACCATGGAGCAGACTAATTAAATTTGGATTAGCACAAAGCACCTTGAATTTATTCACACCTAGTGGCAGATTGAAATATGATTGCACTTTGAAAAATAAATAAAAAAGGACTTTATTATTGACCACCATTCCTGCAGCAATTTGGATCTCAATTTTGGCTTGTATATATTGAAGGAAATGGAATATAAAAAAACTCTAAATAAGTCAAGATGTTAGTTTTGCCTTAGATTGTTTTCATTGGTTAAGAAACACATTTTGTACACTCTTTTGTGGTCTGAAACACACAATGTGCATTATTTCCCAGACAGGCAACGTGAAAACTCTGAGTGTGGTATAAACCACAAAGGACATGCACAGAACCCCTTGTTGTACATGACTGATCGAGATAAGGCACACCAATATTGCAAAAGCAGACATTTTAAAGACCATACACGGACACCTCTGCTGACATTAATAGAAATTGAAACCTTTGCAAACCTGATTTGTCTGACATTTGAAAAATTAATAGCTGCGATGGCAAGATTGACACCTCTGTCATGTTGTTGCCGCAAGAATAAAAGTGTGATTATATTCTGGGCTTATCTGTCTTTCCCTGCCCCCTGTGATTGAATTTTCATCACATTGCCAGTCCTTGCAAAGGCTTACTCGTTTAGAACCCTTATCACAGCTTACTTTCAACCTTACCAGCTAGGTCTTTGTGGGGGAAAAAAATATGTCTGTACTCTCTCTTTGTCGCTCTTTTCACAGACTCCCTCTATTCTACCTCTCTGTGGCATTGGCGACTACAGTTAAAACTTCAGACTCAAGAGAGGGTCCTCTGTACCTTCATTAAACTTAGACAATGGACTTCATCCTTTTCGCTCCTGTCGTGTGTTCGCGTCAGGTCCAGGTCTAGACTGGCAGGACTTTTTAAAGACTTGTGAATGCAATCTTTATAAATCTGCATTCCTTTCATTTGTTTATGACTCCTGGTTCCCCCAGGCATATCCGAGGCAATAACTCATAGTTGAGGGAGAGGAAGAGCAGTCCATATTCAAGTATCTCAGAGTTGGAAGAAGTCTCTGTGATTGATAGCAAGTTGTCACTAATGGCAAAATAATAAAGGTGTGCTGAGCCACTGGGATGCCAGACAAGCAGCAGCATCCACAAAGAAAAGAATTAATTACATGTCTCATTGCCAAAACAGTCAGTGGACCACCAGGCTTCTCTATTCTCATTCTCAGCTCTGCCTTCACTGTCCTTGAAAAGTTTGCTTTAAAAGCTCTGGCTCTCCAGGGGATGCCACAACTGGTTCAGAGGAGGGAGGAATAATTAAGTTGTGCTACTTCACACAACATAAAGAGGACTACATGAGCTTTTGTTAAAATAGCTGCCGACAAAGAAAAGTTTGAAACTGACATAACCTAACCGTGACCTTGTTGACCAGGGAGGCAATAGCAATGTTTGTATCCAGTTTTCCCCAAGTGTGGGGACCGTCAAAGGATCATGCTACCTTCTAAAGCTTCTTAATTGAATCTCCATTGTAAGGCAAAAGGAGTTTTTGCTGAGAGCAGCATGAGTGTTTCATCATGGCAGAAGACACAGGAGAGGCCCAGTAGGGAGTAAACAAAACACCAGGAGAGAGAAGCAGAATATTGTCGAGTGAGGAGGAATATAAAAAAGATAGGCTTTTAATACCCTTTGTGTGAGAAAGTAAAGCCTTGTATTTCAAACAAAAGCTATTTACACCATGATAAAGGGATCAAGATACGATGAATAGCAAATGGTTGTCAGTCAAGATTACGAGGTACAGGATTACTGCTAATATCTACTGTAGTCCTTGGTAGTAAAACTGTCCGTAAAACTGAACTTGGGTCATTCCAAGTTCCATCAATAGTCTGCAGAGCTTCCTGCAAGGATGGTAATACATACGTTGCCATCATCAACTGGCAACTGTGTACATTACCGATGGGCTGGTTTGTCAATCCAACACAGTATCTAAATGTTTTTGATAAACACTGACTTAGTATTTCACAGTAAGCCCCTGAGATCCAGTATATTACTGTCTTCTCAAAATGTTGAGAAATAGATCATTTTAGAACTGTCCATGCTCCCTTTGGTAGCAATTACTGTGTAAGTAGAAGTGGAAGCAGTAAGTACCCTGACTTAGCAGGGCTGACTGAACAGTGATGGTCGCCGTAGCTCTTAGATCTAATTACCCGACCTTCCTGCACCTGTGATCTCCTTTGAAGAATGCTGCTTTACAGGCACGATCAGAGCAAGTCTGCAGGCAAGTCACTTTCATCCAGGTCACGTTCAGGGGAATGTGGAAGAGTGTTTCTATCTCTGCCTACTTTGTGTAATTATCTATGCAATTAACAAACGTTTTTTATTTTATTATTATTATTTGTTTTGTTGTTTACAATTTGCCAACTGTCATCAAAAGCCGAATATCCTTTTAAAGAAGATTTTTGGCATTAAACTGCACTTATCGTAAATGGTTCATTTACACATGTGTGGCATTGTCATTAAACAATGTAGAAATAGCAAAAACTGTTTTTATTTTTTTTCTTAAATCTGGGGTCAAAGTTGTTTTAAAACTACAGTAAAGTTAGTTTAAAAGCTGCATTGTCTAACAGTCTACTCACTGATTCACTTTTGGAGTTACAGAGAATACTTGTGAGATTCTAACTGGAAAGAAACATAAGACCCAATCCACATCTCTTGTGACATGGAAGTATTTGGTATGGTAGTGTTTAGAAAAATAAAATATGAATGCACTTTATAGACTTAACTCTCTGTTGAATAATGTTTTAATGTGCTGCTCAACTTATGCAAAAAAAGAAATTAAACAATTATTCTCAGCATCTGTTTCCTCAAGAGTGATTACTTTTTTATAGAGAATATCTACTCATTAGTGATTAGTCAGACTGGGTAAGGGAATTCTGCTATTAGTATCAATACATTCTCTACTCCTAATAAAGCCAGTCCCTGTGCCTAACATTGGAGACAAACTCAATCCCTGTAGCGTTGCAGTGTCTTTTGTCATTTAAATGTGCAGTGCATAATTGTATGAATATTAATATTTTAAAAGTGAATATTATGGGCAGTTAGAACTGGCTTTGGCTTTGAGATTGACATGACAAGAAGTTTGTTACAGTCACACCACAGTAAAAATGTATGTACCATAACAAAAATAGAAGAAAAATTGTTTTTATTATAAAGGTAGTCAGAACTACAATTTAATGTCTGTTAAAGTATGTTTGACATTATTAACTATTCATCGTCAAAACACAGACTTTTACAGAAAAGTGAACCCAATGACACTGCATTCTCATCTGCAAGAAGACGGCAATAAAGAAATCAAACCAAGGCTTTGCATTCAATTAAATCCAAGGCACTTGCTATGACACCCATCAGGTCAGATGCACTAGAATAGTAATATAATAGTAGTAATGTAAAACGTAATTTGACATGTGTATCACATACCACTAATCCAAGTTATTTTGGAGGTTTGCATGAAAATCATTTGAACAGCACAGCCTTCAATCAAGTGTTGTACATTGCAACTCAATTTTGAATACATTTGGCTCACAATTATGTTTGTACAGACTTTTCGTCTGGTGACGCCCCAGGTACTAGGAGGAATCATAATTACATTTATGATTGATTAATTGCATGAATAATTCAGCTTAGTTTTTAATTACCTATGAGAAAATGCTCTTGCTAATTGAAAAAAAGTGCCTCCTTAACTTTCCAGTAATTGGCTTTTTTTGGGTCGTTAGTCTCAAGGTACGAGTTCAACTTTGCAGGACATTAAGGCATCACCTGGATATTGAGATTAATAAAAAGAACATTATATGTTAACTGAGAGTTAGCTATGAAACCAATCAAAAAAGATCATCACACTTTCTTAAACATCAATGTATATTACCATATCAAACTATAGTTCATGCTATCCTTAAATGTTTTAAAAAGATCCCCCTTGTCGTTCATCTGACACCATGCACTTTATCCTTTGAATCAAATTAAAGCAGGTAACTATAGTGTGTACTGCAATTGTCATTTCCTTCACATCTAAAAAGACAATGCTTCTCAAATCAGGAACGGCATGCATCTCCATCTCCAAACATGTGCGGAGAAGAATGTGATGTTGTTCTTGGTGCATTATGGGCCAACAGAACACTTTGGGTTTCAGGTGTATTATGTAAACAGTACACAATTTCATTTGACTTTAATGTACTTGATGGAAAGATATGGGATAGGACAAAGAAGTCGTCAAATGTTCACAAAATTGAGAGTGCCTTGCTTCATAGAGCGTTCAGAAAATACTACATAATGACCATGAACTCTTCATGTAATATAGTGTTTGGTAAAATAAATTATTGAAATATAAACATACAGGAGCACATTTAAGTGTTACTTAAAAAACAGATTTTTAAGTAACACATTAAAAGCCAACAGACCGATATTGTTTTAGCCACACCCAATTAATTCCGCTCCAAGTCTTTGTCAATCCAATTTCATGCTCCTACGACCTGACAAAGTGCTTAAATTGTTTAGCATCTGTGCCTAAAACTTAAACAAGGCATTTATCGTTGATGGCGGTGCATTTGTCATCTCTTTAAGTGTGACTCCATCTCACTCATTATCTTGAACCATTACGAGGTCCACATGGTCCAGATTGCAGTCGGGGTCCAGGGAAAATTGATGTTCTTTTGGGCCTTGTCGGTGCTCAGGAGGGTGCTCTGCTGGGACTTTTGTTCATATGGGTTCCCTCCACTAATAATTGACAAACATGCTAAACAGATTGGCAGATCTGGCCAGGGCACAGGCGAGCTCTTGGATTGTGATGTGGCTGATGTAGCTGCCCACTGCTCCTGGCTGCGCTGGAGGGAAGGACAGCAGAATGGGACGAAGGTAGAGACTCATTTCTCCGTGTGACGCCATGGCATGCTTGTGTGTGTGTGTTTACATTGTGAGATAAAAATGGATTGTTCTCTCTCTCGCTCGTGCTTATTCTCTTTCTCTCGTTCTTCTGGCTAAATGTCTGGCTGACATCAAGCAAGACTTCCAGCTGTGTGATGAGATGGTCAGCAGTCACCAGTTCACCTCGGTTCTCAGTAGGCAGGCGTAGCTGAAACAGCCACAAGTGTGAATGTCACCAGTATGATCTGGCAGATTCACATGAATGTCGTTGTCAACAGAAGCACGGCAGATGTGACCGTATTTATATAAAGAGAGACTATTCTAGAGAGAGTATTCTTGTGTCGGCATGGTTACCTTGTAAATGTGACTCTGTTTACCTTTTGCGTACGCTGTTAATTATTTTTGTTCATCAGAATATAACGTAGTGCGTTATATACCCAGCTCTGTGTCACTGAGTACAATTGGGTTCACACTCAGAGGCCAATTCCTGTTCTTGAGCTTCCTCTGTTTTTGTATTAATTGGATGGGAGAAATGCTATGTGAGATGGAAGTGTGGCATGGAGTCAGTACATTGGCAAGGTGAAGCTTACCTAATGAGAAAGGTGTGTGAATGTATGCCTGTGTACCAACGTGCACATTCTTGGAGGGGAACACATTTTTATAATGAACAGACTTTGGTTTACTTTCTTCGACACATCAGATCTAGCAGTTGGGGACACACAAAGGGCAGCATATGTTCAGCGCGAAGTGAGAGGATGAGAAACACCTGTAATTGGGCCTTCTCAGCAAACTGGCTGTGAGGGAGAAAAGAAACACAGCTGGACTGAGAAACACCGTCCTCGTCAAGTTTCACAGTGCCGTTGTGAAAGGCCTGTCATCAACCAATGTTGTGGGATACAACACTTAGAACATCCGTGCAGCATTTTTCAGGATATTTACCTGGCAGCATTTTGTCTCGCAAGAGCCGGGCCAAGCCTGATGCAAATATTCAAAAACTATACCCAGCATGACAGCCAGCAACAGTCACTTTTCTTATGAATAACACGGTGTTCTTCACAGATGTGGCATCCCTCAGGCAGGTATTTTCACTCAAGGATGTTTTCATGCTCAATGAAAACAGATATCAGATGACTGTATTTTGGTATTACCACTGAATGTCAAGTGTCATTATTGCATGTCTTGTCCTGAGCATGTCTGAATCTGGATTCCTATACAGAGATGCCCAAATCAGCTCTGCAAGGTAACAAACCCAAGCTTCAATCACAAATCATAATCCTTGCCCCTGTGTCAAGAAAATACTGTAAACCTCTTCAAGTGATAATCCTTTAGAGTGTAGAGACCCGAGGTGAGTTATGCACCATCTTTAACTACTTGCATGTTCAAATACAGACAGAAGGTCAAGGTTTTTCTTTTTTCTTTCAAAACACAGGTGGTGCACTTTAATCGAACCATTCTACCAAGCCAAGAAACAATACATGTACTTCAAGGAGGTAAGTGGTAAAGTAAAATATGTGGGGTGAAATGCAATGTGTTTCTTTTTAAGGTGGCAGTGCTTTTAGTATAACTAACTGTAGCTCTGATCTCAACAGCATCATCAGCACATCGACATCCAATGCCAAACCTAAACTAATTTGACCTAACCCTAACCCAAGCCTAGCCTAGCATAGCCTAACCAAATCTAATCTGATCCAACCATAATCTATCCCTAACCCTTCCCCGACCACAGTCAGCACTGCAGTCTGTTGATTCTCTCCCTGAACGGACGTCCAAGAAGTGATTTGAGAGTTAGAGTAGAATAGACTCCAAATCAAGAATTTGTTCCAAAGGATACACATCCTGGTATCATGATTTGGACCCCAGCCATGCGAATACACACACCAGTCTGCCTGTCTTAGCCTCCCTGCCAGGCTCCTGCGTGGATCGGCAGAAGGTCAGCCAAGCCTGTGACTGGTGAGAGTGCAGCTGTTGGCAGGCCTGGGATTATTTACTCAAACCATGTTTTTAAAACTAATGGGTGTGAGTGAGGATGCCAAGGCGGTGCAGTGTGCGCCGGTTAATAGAAATGGAACGATAATGACACAGCCATGTCATGGGACAAGTCATGTCTTGTAATAGCTCCTGAAGGAACACTATTCTGTAATATGAAAGACCTGCATAGGATATGTCATGCTTATTTTTCACTCAATTAGTATATGGGCAAAATGCTGTTTTGGTGTGTAAGATGAAAGACAAAGGCACATGAAAAGAGATGCTACTAATATCCATTGTACAGTGGAATCATCCGACACGTGCCATTAGCATTATACTTTCGAATTCTCAAGAAAGGCTTTATGAAAGCCATTTTCCATATTACTGCACAAACCCTTTCATTGTTTTGTCTGTGCGTTCAACATTTATTTTTGACAGGATGGAAATATCCTTTGCCAGCAAATGCTTATTTGTGCACTCCATAATGTTACTGCTGGAATACAAATCCCTCATTGTGACGATGGATGAAATGTATTTACTCGACATTGTGTATTAATTGGTGCAGTGGGAGCTTAGGCTCTGTTGGCTCTCCTCAGCCTGGGCTTGGGCGGTGTAGGGAATCAGCGTTTCATGGCTAAATCAGAGCAGTTTAAACTCATTTTCCACAATAAAGCCTCAAATGCCAGAAAACAATCAAACCCTGAACAATGGTCTCATTGGGTCCCATGCCATGGTCTTCGTCTGCCGACTATTGCAATATGTGGTCAGCTTCAATGCTCAATTAACAGATGTGTTAAACTGATGTTTTCCATACAACGTGAACGTTAACTTCAGGTTACAAGAGATGGAGGATATGGGGTGTCATCTGACTGAATTGTGGCCTATTGAAAACAAATATATATACATTCTGTACAGTATAGGTGAGTATGGAACATATTTGCTCCAGCTGGAAATGACTTGAATGACTGTCATAATGTTTACATTGTGATTGAAGATGTTTCTCTAATTATGAAATGATCTGTTTTTCCATTTGTGGGTAAATGATTCACAACAACACATCAAAATGATGTCAGTTCTGCAGATATGAAATGATCCCATTGTTTTAACATGTTGAATGTACCAGTGTATTTGTTGTGGTTCATACTGAACCAAAACAAGACAAACAAAACAAACACCTTTTATACAGAGCTACTGGGTACATCAAAGATTAGCACCGAGTCAGTTGATAAATTATGCACACGGTTATTGATTAATATGACTGTTTCTAAGGATGTCTATTCTGAGTGGTGAGAGACCTACACTCTCTCATGCTGTCAGGCCTGCCTTGGGATCTCTTGGTTGAAGCTCTATGGCCAAGGGCGATATGCATTGTATATTCATGGCTTCTACTGTATCAAGCTTGTCTGCAGTTACTGTACTTTAATTCGTAAGCCATCTTTTTTGTATGATTTCTTCTTTATGTTGTTTGTTTGATCTTCAGTAGAAAGACAGAGATAAGTCCTTTGAATACCAATAATATATGCATGTGTATGCATTCGAGCGCATGGACATGTGTGTAAGTGTGTGTGTTTATGTGATTGGCTGGTTATGACTGGTGAATGTAGCTCACATCATCATTGTTTCAAAATAGCGATGCTGAATATTCCTTCGTCTGATTTTCATAAATGTCATTCCTTCACCCTTGAAGGCATTGTTGTCATCCAGAAGTTTGATATGACAGCAGTAGGTTTGCAAAAAAACACTGTCCGACATTGTGAATATGACACCATATTTTAGGTTTACGATGATGGGTACTTAAATCAAGTCAAATATGATGTAAAATCACTCTAGTCTTGTCAGTTGTAACTAATTAACCTAACTTTCCACACTTTCAGACAGCATTAAATGAACAAGATTATGTGGAGGGCCATGATAGTGTGCTATGAAAGTCCCAAGGCTTGAATTTGAATTTCAGCAGAAATAGTGTCATGTCAAATAGAAGGGAAAGTGCGTCGATCCTTAGGGAATTAATAAAGTATTAATGCATATAACTCACTCTTTCTCTCACTCTTTCTCTCACTCTCTATATATCTATCTATCATGGTCAGGAATGTTAATAGTATTGATCGCAATATTGTTCTATTTGGAACTTCAATGATGAATAATGAATTCTATGGTAAATAATTTTGGTACAGCAAATGTAGTGCATTCAGTAGTGTTGTATGTTTGGATATAGGGTCTTTTAAAGGACTGATTCAGTCCTCATGCTCATATCTACTGCCTAGATACTTCCATATGACTTGTTAGAACCTTTAGGCATGGAAACACTGTGTGCAGCCTTAACAAAAACACTGTGTGCAGCCCTAACAGAAACACTGTGTGCAGCCTTAACAGAAACACTCACTATGTGCAGCCTTAACAGAAACACTGTGTGCAGCCCTAATAGAAACATTGTGTGCAGCCCTAATAGAAACACTCTGTGCAGCCATAACAGAAAGACTGTGTGGAGCCCTAACAGCACAGGCTTCTATCTGTCCGTTTAGTCCATTGGTTTGTCCCTATTGGATGGATTGTAATTGCTCCGCAATGTAAGTAGGTAAATACACTGGTTGATGGACAGCTATAACCAGGTAGACATCAAGGCTTTAGCAAGGCTGTCATAAGCTACCCCCATGAGCAACCCATCTGTTTGTTTCTTGACTAGATCAGAAATATCTAGAGACTCTTTATATTGTTCTGACACTGTAGCCTTCATGTGGGCTTGATGTGACATGAAAACAAAATTAAGTCAGACATTGCTTCAGGTGAAAACGGAGTGTCAACTTGTGTTGTGATCAATAAATGGTGACAGTTGTTCCCAAAACAGGACATTACATTATGCTGTGTTGGAATTGTACATGGCAAGTGCAATAGGCTTGTATCCAATCAATGTACTAGGCTCAAACATGTCATACAAGCAGTGGGCTGCTGCTGTACTTGACAGAGCTAATGAACATTGGCACTAGGCTACTCTATCTACAAGGCAATTTAAAACAATATTTTGGATAACATTTTCAATTCAGGAGTCAGGACAAACTACTGTAAATCTCAAAACATTCTTGAGATCAGGACGATGGACAGCACCGCTGTACGCCGTGCAGTATTTCAGCACCATGGACAGCTTCACCAGCAGCTTAAACTGCGTCCCGCTATTTCAGTGGTAATTTCCATAACCTCCCTAAATGCGGATTTCTGCGCTACAGACACTGTTAGGGGGCGTCAAATACACGTCTTCACTTCTGTTAATTGTATAGATTTGAGACGGTGTAATGTTAAAATAAGCAATATGCTGTAAAGAAAGCAGTAAACGCTCAGAACAGCCCTGATGTTACGTAGGCGCTGACATCGAATGAGCGCTGCATCTTTAAAAGGGAGAAAATCAAGAAGAAAAACACACTACCATTTCAGTCATAACTGTAGAATGATAAGGACTACCTCTTTTACTTTTGGAGAGCGGCAAAACCGTTAGTAGAGCATTCGGCATCAGCTGTTCCACACTAGTCCCTCATTGCTGGAAGTCGGGCTGAATCAGAGTCACATGACAGCACTGGAGGCTGAGATCTAGAGAAAAGCACATCATTTCGGCTTGCACCGCCATACTGTATTTTGTGCCATATCAGATTTTTATTGCAACATTTTACTCCCGCGCGGTGAGTACATTTCCAATGGCTTTTTGTAAGCATTTTTGTCTTTTTAATTACTCTTTTTATTTTTCCTCCTTTTGCTGGTGTTTAAAATGAGAATTGAAGTGGTGGTTTTGAGCGTTTTTCCATCCAGGCTTCAAGTTTTTAGCATGCAGTGATTCTGTATCAAGGGTACGGAGATGGGTAGCGGGTGCGTCGGGCTGGGAGCCCATACGTGCTTGCAGTCTTGTACTGGTTTTGAGACCAAGCGGTTTGTCAGTCTGATATTTTTCAAACGTTTACTGGTGGTTTTCAAACATTTTTATTTTTTATTTCTGTCAACTTTTGCTGTTGCTATGCTTTGGTTTGAATTTTGCAGTGTTGTTTATTCAAGTTTTGTGATTTTGATGTCTCGGTGAGTGGCGCCGACTCGACCGTTTGCTTTTATTTTGTTCCTCTTTTCTTTAAAGAAGTCCTTTTTAAACCTGATGACGTTTTAACGTGCAACTTTTCTTGTAGCTAACTGAACACAGGTTTGTTTGTTTTTGCGTTTCTTTTGTTTTTTTTCGATTGATTATACTTTTGCAGATATCAGTGTCAAGTATTTTTGGAGGTGTCATTTTTTAAATAGATGGAAATAGGTGGACGAGGAGTGTTTTGATTCTTGGCGAGATCAATTCGTTTTTGTTTTCTGTTTCAACGAGGATGAACAGACATTCTCCCTTTGCAGGTATAAAAAGAGTGGACTAGTTGATGTCTTTAGTTCCCCTGTCTATGCAATAAAAAATAAGGTGTTACAGAAATATGCACCTGTGGCTGACGTATTATTTCGCGAGGTCGGCCTATTTGTGTATTAGAGTAGACCATCTCGATGTGTTTCGGTAATATCTTGCTTTAAGGTTGTGTGACAGCTTTGCCTAATGCTCGACTACATTGACAATATTGCAAAAGAGAAGTTCAACATTTTGGTTTGGTTGATCTTGTGCTTGCCGCTGAGTCCGTTATAAACATCGATCGGAAAGTCCTCACTCGAAGATTCACACTGCAGATGAAAGAATGTAAGTAGCTACGGTCCACAACAACGTTGATCCCAGTTATGTGTATCGGTTAGCATATCACACGCAGGTAAGATACGGAGAGCCAAGCTACAGACAACACTTCAAATAGTCATGCTGAAGGTTGCTGTTTGTGGTGGCTGGGATGATGACAATTATGTTTCAGGATAAAGAATATGCAGCGTAGTCAGATCAAATATTAACGTTTAACACGTGTCTTTAATTAAGTAGATGCGGTCGTGGTAACCTGTATTGGGTTGAGTAAAGGGGGATATTGGCCACGACTGGTTCTGTTGCTGTCTTTAGACTACTCATGTAGTGAGTTTTTAAAATTTAAAGTATTTTCTGATTAGTTTGTTAGGGTTAGGGATTCAATAAGTTGTGAGTGGTATGTGAATCCCAGTTATGCCATTCAACCCTGAGTTACACGACTGTTTTGTCCGAAATACATGAAGGTAATGTTTTTGGGATGCAATCTGGCCAGCAGTACAACTATACCACCGTAATCCTAACAAATAGTTACATTGGCACTGGTATGCCTTCACCCAGGAAAACATTTTGTATGTTGCTGGTCTGCATTTGCTGATAGGTGTTTCTGTCACGTAGATAAGGCCTCTTGACATCTTCTGCTGGGTGTTGTGTCGGCCTTGGTGGCAGCTTCCCCGTTATCTGGGCCTGGCCAGCCTCACACCAGATCCACTGAGAAATATGATGCCTCATGTGTTCTGGTGGCCTATCGTCTTCCCTTATAAATGAAACATCAACAGGTAAAAGTGGACATGTGCCTACATGCAAAGTGTGGGAGTTTTGTGAAATGGATTTCATGTCTCTACTTGAGAGCCACACGACATGATGGTGATGCGTGCTTTACATTCTATTCCAACAGAACACTCCTATCTCATAGCGCATGGTTAATGAGTAGAGGGATGAACCACACCGTTCCATTTTCCAGCATGTTCTCCATTTGAAAAGATAAACAGATTATCTTTGACTCGACCCATTCCACTCTAATAAGCCTAGTAAGTACCTCACAGGCGCCCTTTTCTGAGGAGTTAATTTGATAAGTGAGGAGATCTCTCACTTAGTAATCATATTCTGGACAATTAAACCTGGATGTGAAGAATAGGGCCAGTATGAAGGACACTCCAGAGTCAATTACATGGAACTATTTCAACTATAATGCATTGCTTTAATGACACATTGGGCAACAATTGGGAGAGCTGATTTGTTAATGAAAAACTAGATTTCCTTCAAATGAATGTCATTAATTGTAAGGGTTCAAACTTTTGCAATCTGTTTCTCTTATACGTTCAGAAGACACTATCTCCCAAGCTCCCCTCCTTTCACTTTGTTTCCCACTCACTGTGAGAACCATTATGAACGCAGAATAAAACTACTGTTAATTTGTCTTTTACTGTAGACCACTGCGATCAATAACCAGCCACAGCGTCTGTGTGTCATTTCTCACCAGCATAGTTGTTAGGGGGAGTGACTCAATAATCACCCAATGATTTTACATCTAGGTTCCAGCTACTCTGTGTAAGTGGTCTTCCTCTTAGTCTCAGCTGACCACCCCTGACCCTCATCTCTCTGGGTCTTGGAGGACACAATCTCTCTCTCTCTCTTTCTCTCTCTCTCTTTCTCTCTCTCTCTCTCTCTTTCACACATTGTAGGTACAGATGAAACCAAGAGAGTTGGAGTGAGAAATGAGATCAGAAATAAGTAAAGAATGCAATGTGACTAGTTTGGTGTCTTGTCTTGGGGTGGCTAATTAAGAAATGCGCTAATTGCATCCCCTCAATCTTTCTCACAATATCGTGTCACCATATCCACTCAAGAGACGCTTGACAGTAAGATTCGGTTTTGCAGAAAGAGAAAAATTATATGAAGTCAGCGCTTCCTAACAACATCATTCTTTGTGGTGTCGTTGTCAAGGCAAAATGACCGGTGTCAGTTAATACCAGTCACTTTGTCTGAGGATTTGGAGGCCCAGCCAGCTTAGAAGATAATGTGCTAGAATTTGGTCTCAGCACTATCTCCTCGCACAGACCTTATCATTTGGAGAAACTTGTTGTTTCTGTGATGTGACATGAGCATTGACTAGTGCACCAACACAAACAGCATCAATACCTCTATTTCTAACCAAAAGTAACATTACAGTAATTGAAGTACATTACTGTAGTTGCTCCCATTTATAACTAATTAGCTCTAATAGCCCACACTTGTAGAAGTGACAGTAATCAGATCATGTTTTGGTATAAGTACCTTTGGATTCACATTGTGTTCCTGTTGTTAATACATCTGGTAGCTGCTTTCTTGTTTTGCCAAGATATGATCAGATCATGATTCACTTCATGGAATCGATTTCACAGCCCATTTCAGCAGCGTCCCTTCCAAGATGTGTCTGAATGTCATCTTATAGGAAGAATTTGTTTCGCTTGGGGAGCACAAGCTTTTCCACTTTACCTTTGTGTTATATTTGTTTTTCCGCAGAAAATCTTCATTAACGTCAGACATTTCCCCCCAGGCATGCGTTATACTAGACAGAGGCTTGTGTGTGTGTCGGTGTCTCTACAATAGTACGTTCATATAGTGAATGGTAATACATGAATGAATGAGTGAATGGTTGGAAGGAGCTGAGCGAAATGCAAATTCATGCTCGCTCACTCTTGTTTACACAAACACACACTTCAGACACACAGAGTAAACAAACACATATGCTGGACCAAACACACACACTCCACCTTTCAGAGTCTCTTTCAAGATGTTTAATCAACATCACAACCAAGTTACCATTTTATCTGCGGTTTAGATACATTTGATAAACATGTGTGTGTGTATGCTCCAGATTCCGGACACTGACAATGAGCTGTTTGTGAGTTCCCTGACTTCATTTAAGGTTGACAATCGATGTTTCCTGATGGCAACACAGATCAGTTCAGTTCAGTTCAAGTTCAGAATTGGTTGATTGGAGATTGGTTTACTGCTTATGATTCCGAGCATCTGAAATAGGGATGTCACCGTTATGCCTTTGAACTAACCCATCTCACTCCACAATCAGCTCTTCTTCAGACTGTGTATTACCATACATTAACAGTATAGGTCGTTCTCAGATTGCATACTCCTGCTGAAGTTGTTACAGCTTGTCCCTGATATATGGTTTAAATGCTGGGAACAGTGTGTGTTCTGCAGACATTGTATTCTTGTCTCATTGAGGTTCATTGGCTTAAATCAGTCTTTGTTATATGTGATCACAGGCTAGCACCAAAATGCTAAATACAGAAATACAGAGTCTCAGAGACAATATTGCAATTTTCAAAGAGCTGCAGTTATAAAAAAGAAGGCACAATCCGATATGGAACACCAGCCACAATGGAAGAAGAGAAGATTTAAAAAAGGGACATGATCCATGTTCCTCCTGCCCACATGAGTCATGGCTAAGTGTCTGTGCGATGTCTAGCAGTGACTCTGGCAGAGAAAAGCAAACAAACCAAGCTCCAAGGAGACAGAGGTAGTGTGTGGCCCCTCCAGAGCAGGTGGCGGAGCCCTCCAGATGCTGCAGAGAAGCAGTGAAGCAGATAATGTCCTCCCCAGATTACCTCCGAGACCCCTCCAAACAGGACCAGCCCCATCTGGGCCTCGACCAAGCTGGTCCTGCTGGCCTCAGCTGTTCTGATGGCTTCTGTCGGGTCCAGCTGGGTATCACCTGCGCTAACTCTGTTTTAGATCTGATGGTCGGCTGTGTGGCTCCTAGATATATAATAAGCTGAATTGTGGAGAAGGCTTTCTCTACCATGGCGCGGTATTGCAATGCCACTTGTGGGCGAGTGTTTTATTCGTGAAAAGTGTACACAAACCACTTTTGGTTTTACCACAGGAGCTTGTGCACCGCACAATTGAAATGTAACCCCTGTCTGTATTTTCAAAACAGAACATCAACTTCAGAACACTGTCACTCTTACTATGTTGGCAATGTTCCCATCATCTCTACACAGTGTTGGTGGTAGACAACAACTATCACAGGATTCAACAAGAAGCCACTGGACAGGGTAACCGCACACATATTTTCCCCTTTCAGTTTTTCATTCTCTATCTTGTATGTCTGATGGATTTGTCCTTAGAAATGTATCGTAGAGACCCCCCTGTATTACAGTAATAAATAAATTAACAATAATACATATTCCACAAGAGCATTTCTGCACTTGGGAGCCTTTCAGACCAGATCCGGACTGTGACTGAACAGAAGTCCTTCAGAGTGAGATATACCTGCTCTGAGGAATCTTGACTCACACACTCATGAGGATCATGACCTCAATTTCCAGAGCCTACCGCCAGGAAAACACAGGAGCATTCAGAGAGAGAGAGAGAGAGAGAGAGAGTGCTTCTGAGTGTATGAAACGCCTCTGGCCAAAACCATGTCCGGGAACCAAACCTTTTCTCAGCCCTCTCCCAAGAGGTAATTCAAGAGTAGTGGAAGTTTATTAGCATTGTGACAATATATTTCACCTCACACACGGTCTCAGCAGTGTTTCTGAGGGATGGCTCTACCATGAGACCCTCAGTGTGTGACCACAGTGGCGAGCATGTAGTTGAGACTGCTGTTGATTCTCCTCTATTGGGTTGATCCTATTTGATCCTATTTGTTGCTCTGTTAGACTCTGACATTATAGACCCAAGGGAGTGAGGGAACCAGTGCAGGAAGGACACCCAGAAGTGAATCACGGTGGATTAGGGTCATTTAAAATGTGAGGAAGCAATGTGGGGATGATTACTACAGTACCGGTACATCATTCACTTCCAAGGAAACAGGCTCTGGCGTTGAAGATAGACACATTGCAGTTGATCTGAATTTATATGTGTGTGTGTGTGTGTGTGCTCGTGTGAGATTACATTTAGAAAACATTTCATCTCATTTCATCCAGACCACAGGTGGCCTCTTAACTCCCCTGAAGGAAAAATCTACATCTGTTTTTCTAAAGTTGACTTTTTTCCATCATGTACCCTGAACATGATCGGATTTCCCTTCTCTTTGGAAGCATTGTGCTTCAAAAAATACAATATTTTCTATAAGATCTTCTTTCTTCTTTTCTGTGAATATCAGTTACTCAAATGACAGGGGTACTGTACATGAGGTACGATTTTGTTCCCTTCATTGATTTCATCTCAGACATTATTCGAGGACATTGAGGATCTCAATGCTCTGTGAGGCCTGCAGCTATCGAAACCTCTCATTGGAATATCTATCCTAGCTTACTGATGAAGCTTCCTGTCCTTCAGCAACACGACAAGCCTCGTTTACAACTGTCTCCTGCCTGTTACTGTAAATCCTGTGTAGTACGATCCTTACAGTTCATAATAATAATAATATTAGCCTGTGATGGGAACTTGCAGAGAGAGTAAGGCAGGACAAGTCGATGGAATGTGGAAATATCCCCTGTCATCACCTGTCATCACCTGTCATCTCCTGTCTCCTTGGATACTGAAACTCCCCTGTGGTTCAGATTATCTCTCAACTGTTTTTTGCCCCGCCTCCCAGATATTTCCCTGGAAATCTAAAACTGCATTAGGTGTTTTCAAATTGGTGGGAGGATCTGACAGAGAGATGGAGAGAGGGAGAGTGAGAGCTAGATAGAGACAGTGAAGGAGAGAGAGAGAGAGAGAGAGAGAGAGAGAGAGTGAGAGGGAGGGAGGGAGAGAGAGAGAGCAAGCTAGAGAGAGAGGGATCCTATTCTACAGTAGAATTTAATTTTCGTCATCTGTTTTCTGTTTCCCCTGCTCCGCTCTAACTCTGGGATTGATGATCTTATCCAATCCTCATGTACTGTAGATCAAACATGAGGAACTATTTACCTGTTTGCATACAACTAACTGTCTTGTCTAGGCAAGTGAAACACAATACAGATCTCTATCCTGGCATTTTTTTTGCAGAAAAGAAAAAAAAAGTTAAAAAAAGAAAATCACCTGACGATAGCATTAGTGGAGAGCACAAACGTCATTAAGTAATCAAGCAGACACATTACATATGCAAATTATGGTAATTGCAAACATTGGTTTGAAATATTCATTTGAATTAGTCACAACAATTAGGCAGTGATCTCTCTCCAACAATGTAATCATAAAACTAATTAGGTCAGTCAATGCAAGTTGAAACAACGAGAAAAGCGATTTCAGTTTCCAATTAGTTCTTGAGCGATAGTAGTATATATTTAAATTAAATGTTTGAAGCTGTGTCATTGGTAAGATGTAAAGAGCTCTTTGTACCTGATTTCATGAATATTAGATTTCTCAGGTTATCACAAGACAGGAAGTCATAGACTGCATCTGTCATTGGAATAATATTTCCCACATGGCTACAGTACATCAAAAGTGTACAAAGCCTTTGATTCACAGTTTTTTAAAGTGTGTGAATTTGAGTACACAAAACATACTATATGGCTTGATCCAAAGTCTCCTTTTAAAGAGAGGGGTTCAAAAGATGAACTTGAAAGTCTATTTCTTCTAGATAAATTATCTCCTGAACCATCCATCGTCTGGGTCACCTACAGTAGAGGATTGTGGGTAGACAGACCATCCTCACATTCTATCTGGAGATTCGTCCCTGTAGGTCATATCCCTCTCCAGGCTTTATCATTGAGGGGTGTCAGACCACAACGTGCCAGGCTGCTGAATACCATCCGAATAATCCAACACTTTTGCTTTTACTGATCTCCTCACAGACCTGGAACCTGTTGATTTTGAACATTTAGACATGCAGATGTCCCATTATTCAGTGACAGACACATACTGTTGTGTGTCTTTGCCAAACCAAGCATCACACACATCCACTACTATCTTATTCTGTGTTTGCGTGTGCTGGGCTTCCATGTATTTTGATATCTGCATGATGTGCTTATGGTAGTGTGTGCATGCATGCCTGTGTGTGTGCGTGTTTGGTCGTACTGTAACAAATAGCAGATGGTTCTGATTTAGTTCTAGCCCGCTTTTAAGCACCATGCCGTTGTTCCCATCTTTAAACTGTTAGCTTTTTTTACATCTCCAAAAATGGAGAGACATCCCTTCTGAAGTGGGGGAGGTCTTGTTTTATTTATGTTTATTCAAAGTTTGAAGTTTCAGTGTGCTGCCATCCAGTGAGTTCTCATTCTGTTGAATGGCAAGGAAATTCTGCAATTTCTCATGCAGAGCCAAATACTCATGCATCCAATATCATCCATCCAATCAAAATGGAATCCCTTTCATTACCAGTGATTGGAGGTTGTATCTTCTTGTGAGGGCTGCACCACTGCACAACTAATCTCGTTCTCACACCCTTATCTTAACCTTTCCCTTCTTTTCCCTCTTTTGTATCCGTCTCTCTGCTCCTCCATCACATGTCCTCCTTTCTCTAACACTCACCTTTACCCCTCCGAGACTCCCTCGCTCTCTCACACACAAGACTCGGTGCCCCTGAAAAGGCAGAGGGCTCGTCCATTCATTCTAGAAATGACATTCTTCCCATACTCTGCCCTGTTCAGGTTCTGCAGTTTATCTGATTCTCCTCCTCTCATCTGTCTCTGGTGCGGAGCCAGTGGCTGTCCCATGTGGCCTGGGTTCAGGCCCCCCCAGATAAGGCTGTCACACTTAGTAGCAGCATTCTGAGTGAATGTCTGGAGACACTGTCAGATGGAGAGTCTGACTTAGTGATTGACTGACAGGAGCTTTAACGCAGTCTTTAAACTCAATAACTTGGTCTGGATTAGGGATAAATGGCGTCTGTTCAATTTTGGGGGCAACTAATGACCAGGACACGTATTTCACCAAATAACTCGGATTTTGCCTTTCTAATATAAACGGCGAAACGAATGGACTCAAGACTCGTTATCTCCAGAAACGCTACAGTTCATTTTTCTTTCTGCTTTTCCACCGTGAGGCTCACCAGCTGTTGTTGCAGATGGACGAGTCGGGAACAGACCCTCCTCTAATAACACAATCTATTTCCACGTAAGCAGATAAACAAACGAAAGCTACCTGGTCCGGCTTGTTATTTTACACAGGAAGGAAACAGTGATGTTTATTTTTTTTGTGAAAGAGATATTCCAGTAACAGTGCCACAACATGGGAAATCGAGGGGAAGTGAACGCAGAATCAACAAGAACCAATAACCCTAATGTCCGCTGTATTACGTAAACTGCCATTCTAACATATGTCGGGGTCGGAATAATACCATTTGTTACTCTGACCACATGAGAAATTGTCTCCAATAAAGCATTCACATTTTACAGTGCCTAGCAGTGTATTAATGACAAAGTAGTGTGATCAAAGCAAACGTTATTCAAATATTAGACTCTAACATTGTGTTAACATTGTGTTGTGCAGGCCTTTGTCAAGCGTTAGACTTCTGCATGACCCTTGTCCAGAAGCCATTGCCTGAAATCTGCATTCAAACCTTAATCCACTTTCTTTCTATTGTCATTTATATGGGTCTCCTCTCTGTTACTATATTCCTTTTTCATGTTTCTTTTCTCTCTGATGTTCCATTTCGTTCCTCTCTACCTCTATCCCCTGTCACTTGTCACCTCTGTTGTCGAATCAAACCTTTTTTTCTGTACCCTCCACATCTCCTCCTAGTCAAAGGTTCAATCTCGACACGCTTTGATGTTGACGAGCAAGCCTTTAGCTTTAGAAGCGCAGAACACTAAGACACAGGAGAAGTCTGGTGAAAGACCTTTGTAAACCACCACCTTTAATAGGGTGATAACATCAGGAGTCGCACAAGAGACTGGACAGGTGCAATGTGTGTTTGGGCTGAATATATTCTGCTATCAGACAGCTCTCTGGTAAGAGAAAAAGATGGACAACTTGAAAGCGTTTAATGATAAAAGAAACAGAAACCAGGAATCTTTTGAGACTGGTGCCTGGTGATGTTTTTCTGTCTACAGTAGGCTATGTAGTAGGCGCTTGGAAACACCCCAGTTAGTTGACCCTTTAGTTCGACATGTTCATGACATAGTTCATTTGTTTCCTAAAAGAAGGAAGAGACCACTTGAAAAAAAATCAGTCATCATAACTTTAATAGATGTCTTGCCTCACTGGCACAAAACCAACGACTGACACTGATTGTGTTCTCATAAATGTGGCATCTGAAAATCTCAAAGCGAGGTTGAAGTGAGATCTGTTCCCCTTCTGCATATTCTCTCCTGCTCTCAACGGCTTTTAATGAGTGCTGGGTCACATGTCACTTAGCAGAGCCTCTCTGGGTAATTGTGCTGTAGAGCAGGCAGAAAAGGACCAAGTCCGCTAATAATACTGAGTACAGCCGCTTTGTGAGAACTGCTCCACATTGAGCTGTCTTGACATAGTTGTTTGAACCAATTGATCTCTCAGCTCACACAGAGTTACTGTACCGACAGACTATGGTTTAATGTGATTTCAGTTTGCCTAATGAAGAACCTGCGGTGAAGCGAAATAAAAGACATACAAGATAATGCTCTCTCCTGGCTTACTGTAACAACAGGGGGTAACATTTGACTCCGTCAGCTTACTTTGAACGTCCGTGTGCACTGTGTATATAGAATAGAGAGTGCGCTAAAGATTGGTTACCACCATGGGAAAGGTTCACCACTTATTCACACGTTTTCCTAGACCACTCGGACGTGCGCGACGTGACGTGCATGATGCACAGCGCATCCTAAAGGGGAGGTCATGTTTAAACCATCGTGTTCACTCGAGAGGCCTAGCTAAGTCCTTTCTGCTGCATGACTGGATCTACAGTGGGAATATTTTGTGCCAGAACACGTGTCACTATAGGTGAGTCACAGTGGTGAACAGACCCTTAGAGGAAGGCCTGTAATTTCAGTGAAATGACAGCAGTTCCGGGATTGTTGACGGTGTAGCCCGTGCATAGAAAGCTGTGATTGGAAAATTACTGGTTTTCAACTTTAACTGCAATGTGGTGGAAATGCTCACTCCACAGATACATAGACATGAAGTGTGCAGGATTGGTCCTTATATGGAGGAGGCTTGGAGACCTGAGTGAGAGGATTGTAGGTAAGGGGCTTCATCTGGATTGACGGTCATTACAATCCGTGAGAGGAATGGTGATACTGTCAGACTGCACGCTCAGTGGCAACGAAACAACACATACGTATGAACGGTGTGAAAAACATGAGCTGGGTGGTAAAGGAAGACTAAGATGTTATGTTTCAATCTGGCTAAGGTTGACATGATCGAATCACAAATGATTAGATTGCTGCTATATCAAAGTACTTCAATCTATGTTATGACATTGTTAAGTACCCCTTGTTAGTTTTGAAATAGATCTGGCAGGGAGATATAGATCTGAGTATTTCCCAGCCTCGTACAGTCAAGACGTGTGATCTCTGTCAGGCAGTCCTGTTCACAGGAACTCGCTCAGGGCTGTTCCTGAGCTGGAGGTGAGAAGCTCACATCATCAGAAACATGTTTATTTTTAGGCACACTCCCGAGTGCTGATTGTATTGTGAATGATTTAATAAGCGAGGAGAATTGACTTTGCTGTGTGTGAGGCGGACCACCAGAAAGGTTAGCTGCATGAAGCAGCCATTAGAGTAGGAGGAGGGAGCTGCCTCTATTCTCTGGGCTGATTGGCAGCTAGAAGTGGTCACCTGGAGGCTGGGCTAAAGTGGGGATCTGGAGCTGTTTGATTGGAGCCATTGTGGACTCCATTCTGTCCGGGCGAGAAAGCCTGATGATAATCACTGAGCCTGCTGTTTGCGCGGTCAAATACATATTTCATGGAGAGAGAGAGTTGGTGATGCACTGGAGTTGCATCGATTATGTTGCTTTGTTTGTGAGTGTTTGAAGAAACCTGTACCTACTGTTTGTTTCATGAGGAGGGAGTCTTTTTATGAATCTGAACTTCGAAATATATCTCTCTATCGCCAGACAATCACTATGGATTTGGTCTTTAGATTTAAGACTGCTGTCCTCAAACTGGGATTGTTTTCATGGTATTCAAAGGGTAGCCTAGATGTGTACTAAAGTGCATCCTGAGGGGCCTGGCACTGAAGGTCACTGGTCTTTAAGACAAGGAGTTGATACAAACTCCATTACAGTCCCTACCAGTGGGCCAACAATCACTGTCCTATATATGGTCAAATTTACATGTACATTTAGTCATTTTGCAGACGCTCTTATCCAGAGCGACTTAAAGTAAGTACAGGGACATTCCCCCTAAGGCAAGTAGGGTGATGAATTGCCTTGCCCAAGGACACAACTTCATTTGACACAGCCGGGAATCAAACTGGCAACCTTGCGATTACTAGCCCGATTCCCTAACCTCTCAGCCGCCTGACTCCAAATGACAGACACATTTCTCGTCGGCCCTATACTAGTCGGCCTTATACTTTGACATTTGACCACATATATACGGTAGCTTCAACCACCTGTTGAGCCATTCATGAAAACCTAGAGTGAAATATAGCACATCTATAAGATATTGACAGGCAGCACTTTCTTCCAGAGATTGAAATATGGAGTTCTGGTCCAGCATATTGACCATTCTCTTAGGCAGGTCTGCACCTGTCTGGGCTCATGGATTGAGAGAGCTAAGTGCATTCCTTTCCTTGAATTGATTCAGCTGCCGACTCTAGAGCTAGTCTCCAGAGATCAAAACAAATATGTGACATACACACACACACATACTATAACTTACTAAGAAGCCAGGAAATGTTTACAACGACACAGGCTATTCATCGATCCAGCCATTTTAATACTGTGCAAATTAAGTCACCTAACTCAACTAACTGTTGAGGAAGCACAGTTGTCAGCAACGTTCTAGACCATTTCACTTCTTTTTTTTTTACATTTCACCCCATGAATGGGTGATTGATTACGACGCTCTCATAGTAACATAACAACCATGTTTGAAGTCTGCACATTAGGACTAAAAAGGATGTTTGTTTCACTTTATCCCACATTGTTCTGTTGTATCACTCCAGATTTCAAACCAAGGCTGAACATTGTTCCACCTCCTCATTCTCTCTCTCCTTTAACACGTCTATTATGGACAATCTTCTTTAAAAAAAAAAGCTCCTCAGAGTCATTAATTACAGGAGAAAGTCATTACATCTCTTCCTCATACTGAATAATGGAGCTTGCCGGAGACTGTTGGTCGTTAATACATTCATTACCAGGAGTCAATCTGGCCTTGGTGTGGACCAAGGATACAGCTGTCTAATCACCCCTCGCTCCTGATGCTGCAAACAGACAGCACGTCCTTCATGAATGTGTTGGCTCTGTCACAATACACACTAGCCAGACACATCTAATTGTACTGGTCTGCATGGATAGCAACAGGGTGAGGGGTCACAGACACTTACGGCATGGAGATTTTAAACGAGCATTCAACTACATCCATTCTGAATGTGTCTGAATAAGTCATTTAATTGACAACTGTTCCTGGGTCCCTGGTCTTGAGATGAACGTACCTATGAAAATGTCCATTGTTCTTGATGGTGGGTGGAAGACTGTGTGCCTGGTCGTCCAATGGTATCATAAGAGAAGAAACAGAGACAGGTCGTTTCAATGTCAAAGCTCACACTCACAACACACTGAAGAACATTAGGGTAATCAAAACGATTTCTTACAGGAGGTAGCATTATTCCAGAGCAAATTAAATGGCTCACGAAGAGTCAACGGATTTGGGCAATTTCAATTTGACAACCAGTACAGCTTTTGACAACGTGGAGCAAGGCTTATAGAATCTTCCTAGTGACTACACACTTGCTTTATGAATAGCTTAGTGCAATTGGCTGAAAGATTAAACTGTCTATGCCAATTTATCATAATAGGAGCTCATTGTGTGGTTGAAATAATGTCTTTATCCTTCAGATGTTGCCTTGATTGTTTGAGTAAAGTGGATTCTAGACAGGTAAGATACAGAATGAGAGCAAGAGAGAGAGAGAGAGAGAGAGAGAGAGAGAGAGAGAGAAAGAGAGAGAGAGAGAGAGAGAGAGAGAGAGAGAGAGAAGGAGAGAGAAACAGAGACAGATAAAGAAATTGAGATAAAGCAAGATAAAAGCAGATAAAGCAATAATCCTCTTAGACTCTTCAAAGCCAGTTGGAAAATGAATGTACATTCAATAACCATGGGATAGGCCTATTGGTGTGTCATGTGTGTGACCGTGTCATGAATCTGCATTTGCAGGTCATTTTCAGTTAAGATCAACTGCTCTAAACGTGAATGCTAAACGCATTTGGGAAGTCGGACAAATTTGTCAAAAGAGTGAAAAAAGGGAAATCGTACATTCTCGCCACATTCTCGCCACATTCTCCAAGGCTTGTCCATCTAGGCTACTTGGGGGTTGTGTCAGGACAATGAATTCACAACAGCCATTCCTAAATGAAAAGGAGTTTACTTATGTAGACTTCCTGGGGCTTACACAAGCAGGGAAAATAGGCCTGCCACCAACTTACCCATAATCCTTTGCTCTGCACTAGAAGGGCTATCAGTAGTCATTGCTCACCCCCTCTTGCTTGTTTTATTCACGGGGTAATCTTACTGACATAAAGCGTTAGTGTTGACAAGCTTGTGTTTGGCCACAGCCTGAGAAGATAGACAATTGGAAAAGCAGAACGAGCGAAAGAGCGAAAGAGAGAAAGTCAGAGAGAGATAAAGAGACGGAGAGAGAGAAGTCTGACATTGAAAACGTGTGAAAAGTAAATATCTGCAGATGTCATATCCATGCCTACTGTATTCCGAACACTTCTTTTTCACAAGCTGTATGTATTACTGAGATGCAAAACATAATTTTGAAGTTGTATTTTGTCTCAACGTTATTATTTTTAAATCCTCTATCAAAGTAGCTAGAACAGCATTAACGTGATCCTAAAGCAATGCCGTCGTCGTCGTCATCTGCCGCTTGTCCGGGGATCGGGTCGCGGGGGCAGCGACCTAAGCAGGGAGGCCCAGACTTCCCTCCCCCCGGCCACTTCCGCCAGCTCTTCCTGGGGGACCCCAAGGCGTTCCCAGGCCAGCTGAGAGACATAGTCCCTCCAGCGTGTCCTGGGTCTTCCCCGGGGCCTCTTCCCAGTGGGACGTGCCCGGAACACCTCACCAGGGAGGCGTCCAGGAGGCATCCTAATCAGATGCCCGAGCCACCTCAGCTGGCTCCTCTCGACGCGGAGGAGCAGCGGTTCTACTCTGAGCCCCTCCCGGATGACCGAGCTTCTCACCCTATCTCTAAGGGAGAGCCCGGACACCCTACGGAGAAAGCTCATTTCGGCCGCTTGTATTCGCGATCTCGTTCTTTCGGTCACTACCCATAGTTCGTGACCATAGGTGAGGGTAGGAACGTAGATCGACTGGTAAATAGAGAGCTTCGCCTTTCGACTCAGCTCCTTCTTCACCACGACGGACCGATGCAGAGCCCGCATCACTGCGGACGCCGCACCGATCCGCCTGTCGACCTCGCGCTCCATTCTTCCCTCACTCGTGAACAAGACCCCGAGATACTTGAACTCCTCCGCTTGGTTCAGGATCTCCTCCCCGACCCGGAGATGGCACTCCACCCTTTTCCGGTCGATTACCATGGCCTCAGATTTGGAGGTGCTGATTCGCATCCCAGCCGCTTCACATTCGGTTGCGAACCGCTCCAGTGAGAGCTGAAGGTCACGGCCCGATGAAGCCAACAGGACCACATCATCCGCAAAAAGCAGCGACCCGATCCTGAGGTCACCAAACCGGACCCCCTCAACACCCTGGCTGCGCCTAGAAATTCTGTCCATATAGGTAATGAACAGAATCGGTGACATAGGGCAGCCCTGGCGGAGTCCAACCCTCACCGGAAACAAGTTCGACTTACTACCGGCAATGCGGACCAAACTCTGGCACCGGTCGTACAGGGACCGGACAGCCCCGATCAGGAAATCCGGTACCCCGTACTCTCGGAGCACCCCCCACATGAGCCCCCGAGGGACACGGTCGAACGCCTTTTCCAAATCCACAAAACATGTGTAGACTGGTTGGGCGAACTCCCACGTACCCTCCAGGACTCCGCGGAGGGTATAAAGCTGGTCCACTGTTCCACGGCCAGGACGAAAACCACATTGCTCCTCCTGAATCCGAGGTTCGACAATCCGACGGACCCTCCTCTCCAGGACCCCTGAATAGACTTTCCCAGGGAGGCTGAGGAGTGTGATCCCCCTGAAGTTGGAGCACACCCTCCGGTCCCCCTTTTTAAAGAGGGGAACCACCACCCCGGTCTGCCAGTCCAGAGGCACTGTCCCCGATGTCCACGCGATGTTGCAGAGTCGTGTCAACCAAGACAGCCCTACAACATCCAGAGCCTTAAGGAACTCCGGGCGGACCTCATCCACCCCAGGGGCCCTTCCACCGCGGAGCTTTTCAACCACCTCGGCGACCTCAGCCCCAGAGATAGAAGGGCCCCCCCCGATGTCCCCAGACTCTGCCTCCACGTCGGAAAGCGTGTTGGTGGAATTAAGGAGGTCTTCGAAGTATTCCTTCCACCGATCCAGGACGTCCCCCGTCGAGGTCAGCAGCGCACCATCCCCACCGTATACAGTGTTGACAGAGCACTGCTTCCCCCTCCTGAGCCGCCGGATGGTGGTCCAGAACCTTTTTGAAGCCGTTCGGAAGTCATTCTCCATGGCCTCGCCGAACTCCTCCCATGCCCGGGTTTTTGCCTCCGCGACCGCCAAAGCCGCGTTCCGCTTGGCCTGCCGGTACACATCAGCTGCCTCTGGAGTCCTACCAGCCAATAAAGTCCGATAGGCCTCCTTCTTCAGCTTGACGGCATCCCTCACCTCCGGAGTCCACCACCGGGTCCGAGGGTTACCGCCGCGACATGCACCGACCGCCCTGCGGCCGCAGCTCCGGTCAGCCGCTTCAACAATGGAGGCCCGGAACATGGCCCATTCGGACTCAATGTCCCCGGCCCCCCCCGAGACATGATCGAAGCTCTCCCGGAGGTGGGAGTTGAAGCTCCTTCTGACAGAGGGTTCCGCCAGACGTTCCCAGCAGACCCTCACATTACGTTTGGGCCTGCCAGGCCTGACCGGCGTCCTCCCCCACCATCGAAGCCAACTCACCACCAGGTGGTGATCAGTTGACAGCTCCGCCCCTCTCCTCACCCGAGTGTCCAAGACATGCGGCCCCAAGTCCGATGACACGACTACAAAGTCGATCATCGAACTGAGACCTCGGGTGTCCTGGTGCCAGGTGCACATATGGACACCCTTATGCTTGAACATGGTGTTCGTTATGGACAAACCGTGTCTAGCACAGAAGTCCAACAACAAAACACCACTCGGGTTCAGATCGGGGGGGCCGTTCCTCCCAATCACGCCCCTCCAGGTCTCACTGTCATTGCCCACATGAGCATTGAAGTCCCCCAGGAGGACGAGGGAATCCCCAGGAGGAGCGCTTTCCAGCACCCCCCCCAGAGACTCCAAAAAGGGTGGGTACTCTGAGCTGCCGTTTGGTGCATAAGCACAAACGACAGTGAGGACCCGTCCCCCCACCCGAAGGCGGAGGGAGGCTACCCTCTCGTCCACCGGGGTGAACCCCAATGTACAGGCGCCGAACCGAGGGGAAACCAGTATTCCCACCCCAGCTCGACGCCTCTCACCAAGGGCAACTCCAGAGTGGAAGAGAGTCCAGCCCCTCTCAAGGAGACTGGTTCCGGAGCCCACGCTGTGCGTCGAGGCGAGGCCGACTATATCTAGCCGGAAACTCTCTACCTCGCGCACCAGCTCAGGCTCCTTTCCCGCCAGCGAGGTGACGTTCCACGTCCCTAAAGCTAACTTTTGCAGCCGAGGATCGGACCGCCAAGGCCCCCGCCTTCGGCCGCCGCCCGTCTCACACTGCACCCGACCCCCATGACCCCTCCTGCGGATGGTGAGCCCACTGGAAGAGGGTCCCACGTTGTCTCTTCGGGCTGTGCCCGACCGGGCCCCATGGGAAAAGGCCCGGCCACCAGGCGCTCGCCATCGAGCCCCACCCCCGGGCCTGGCTCCAGGGGGGGGCCCCGGTGACCCGCTTCCGGGCAGGGGCAACTGAGAACCATTGTTGTATTTCTTCATGGTTGGTTTTTTGAGCCACTCTTTGTCTGGTCTTTCACCTGGAACCTGTTTGCCTTGGGTGACCCTACCAGGGGCATGAAGCCCCCGACAACATAGCAAAAAAGCGACAATAAAGCAATGCCAAGATACACTAATTATGTAAATGCCTTAGTTTATGTTGTTTACTTACTTTTGTATGCCACTTGTCTGCCTCTCATTACTATCACTATGACCTTGTTGGGTATTTAATTACAGTAGTCATAGCCTGTTCTATAGCCTGTTTGATGATACATACATTTACGTAATATACCTGGATGATTACCTCGGTATATTATAATCAATTTCTAAAATGAAAGTGTGACAAAACGTGATCAAATACGGGTTTTTCTCACATTAAATATCTCACAAATGTTTGTTCTATTAGTACAAAAACAAGCCTTTGCTTGGATTTGAGAAAAACATGAATTATTTAGTCCTTTAGGCCATATTTTGTTTAGTCTCAGAATGTATGCATGCTGTACCCCAGATGCCTATTATACAGCCCGAGGGCTGCTTCACAGCTATGAAATAGGGTCTCTTCATGTCACTTTCTGTGTGGTGCAGATGAGCAGAACGTGGCAACAGTTGCATTGATAGGTTTGTATGACTATCATACAAAAATATAATGAATGGGGAGCGTTTATCTCCGGGTTTGGCTTTCTCATCTGACGATTACTCTCTGCTCCATGGCCTTCCTGTCACTGTGGCAGCGGCAAGAGGAAATGGTTTGATAACTCTGTTCTCTTATCAAGTCTCAGAATAGACCAGGTGACATTTGGAGCCAGATTGACAATGCAATACAATAGTTAGCCTCAGAGCTTATCTTTCATTCTCCGCCATCTCCCCGAGTCTTTTCTTCCACAGTGTTAGGCAACATAATCATAGTTCTGCGGGATGTTGGACTGTGAGATGTGTGGGTGTGCTGTTTGGTTATTTTTAAGTTAAATTACAATTAAATTAATTGTGATTAAACTGCCTCTCAGAATTTAAGTGTGTGTCATGTCCTTTTTTGAAACGATCAGATCCAGCCCAGGCCCAGGGATTTAGTGACTCGAGGTGGTGCAGTATCCTTGTGTGTGGAAAGGTGATAAAGGGGTTCATAGACAATGAAGAGTAAAAGTACCAAATTTAACCAAGATGTGATATAAGATTTATATATTTACTCAGAAAGTGGCTTCAAGTTCCATACCTTTGTGCTACTATACCCTCTGAGAGGAAGAAGAGAAAGAACCGGAGACAGACATTATCAATCAGGAAACTGCAGAGCTTGAAGAGAGTCGGCCCTGTCAAACTGTCAAAACTTAAACCGCACAGGGAAACCTATGTCCTTTCATGTCTCAATACAAACATCTGACAGTTGTGGTGATGTGTCAGATTAAAAACGGGGCAAATGCCATCTATGAGATGTTTTGATATTTCATATCTGTCCCATCCCAGGATGGATTTATGAAATACAGTGAGAGGTGTTGTGTCAGATAGCAGGGTTAGGGGTGAGGCAGTACTTAAGATACATGTGCTGGTTAAGACTAGCATTTTCTGGGGCAGCCATGAAATTCATTGAGGTGTAACCCCAAAGAAGGTTAGGGTATGGGTTAGGGTGAACCATCACATTGTGTCGAGCGGGTTACAGTAGGCCTGGGGCTTGGGCAAAGTTTATTCCAACTATGAAAGCAAAGGGGTTTCTCGGATCATACTCTGAACCTGTACAATGTCTTGCTCAAGCATACCTTAGTCTTCTACCTCTACTCAGCTTTCTTGTGCATGATTCCTCATCTCTTGACACAATGCATCTCCAAACTAAACATTTGGCACTTAGCAGGAAGCTCAAATCAAACATTTCCCACCCGCTTAAGAATGGAGGATAGGCTGGCGTGCCGTGCGAGTGTATTCTAATATGGCAGTACAACAGCTCAGACTATGATCCAGTTCACTGAGGCGTCGGGCTCTTTCAAAGTGCTGCATAGACCAACTCTCCAGCAGGAGAACCCCTCAGCTATAAAACAAGCTGCTACCCTCCATGAGGCACCAATGACTGTTTAGGAGCTCCAGGGAACTGTGGATTTCCCCCCCTGGGCTCTGCTCAGCCACACACTCCATCTGATACAATCTCACGGACTGTCCTGTTCAGCTGCCCACTAATTACAGCTCATTGTACAGCCATTGTCTGCTCTTTATGAGCAGCTAATTATGTCAGTCATTGTCATCAGCAGGTTAAAAGAAACAGAAGGTCTTTAAAAGACGGATTTAACCAGATAAAAAACGATTGAAAAGGAAGGGTGAGAGAGAGAGAGAGAGAGAGAGAGAGAGGCTAATATTGAGGGACATGCTTGGCATGACGGACCCCCTCATTAAGCCCCATAGCTGATTTAGACTCGTCCTCATTCCCATCATGCACTTCTTCAGGAGCCTTGAATTATTCAATGAACCTCAAAGATCCACTGCACCTCTGCTGAATGATTCATATGTGGCAGAGCTGCTATCAAATATTAAGGGCCCTTTAATTGTAGTTTATACGTTACCAACACCATGCAATTATACGGAAAGTAAACTACTGAGAGGGATGAGAAGTCTATTTTGAGAAGGAGAGGGTGTGAACCATGTCTAATGTAGACACCATGCACTGCCATTCAATTAAGTAATTCAGCTGAACATGTAATTTACTTCTCTGAGACATGTAATTTACTTCTCAGGCTCAAATCGTTCATCCACTATTTCAAATCTGAAGGATTGCTGGTATTCTAGAAGCTTTTCAACTCAAGAGAAAACGAAACGATATGACGATCAACATTTTAAAAACTTAAACCTTAATTGTGTTATGTCTGAGGATTGTGTTAAATATATATTTTTCTACTAAATTAAAGTATTTCAAACCTCAAGTATTTGACTTTGGAAACCGAATACAGCACATCCCTCAGCATGCAGGGGCAGAAACCAATGTCAGAGAAAATTGATTTGCTTGTGCCGTTTCAGACCGGAAAATGAAAACCAGAAACTATAGTGAGAAGAATCGACCTTCCATCCTGACTGGACCTCACCCACTGTCCCTCGAGGGTGAAACCCATCTCGCAAAAGGAACATGGCTTTGGCCAAAGGAGAAACAGTGGCATGTTCTCTCCTGACAAGAAGCTATAATAGGCCTCTTAATTTGGCCTTGACAGTCGCCACCTCTCTCTGTTCTACTCTTGGACTAAGAGATCTGTATAATTCTGAGATGAAACCTCTAAACTTCCTTTGTAAGAGGTGGTAAAAAGTTAAACTATGATTTAAGTATGTTTTATCAAGCTACTCACTTAGGACAAATGACCAGAGAAAAACTGGATTCTTTTGCAGTTCTGTTGCTACCAAAAAAAGCTTCTCCAGCAACAGTTCAACAACATCTATCATTTTAAAGCTTCAATATCTCCACAGTAAAATGAAACACTTTGAAGAAAGTGGACTTTATTTTTTATTGTGGAAAAAGCAGCTGCAAGTGTCAGAATGGGCACAAATATTGATCACAAGCAATGTGAGAGAAAATATAGACTGACTTAATGATTGAATTTGCTGGCAAAACACCAAACCACAGTCTGTCCAAAAATGAAAGGCGGAAAGTAGTGAGGAGTACATTTATCCTGTACTTTCGCTTGACAATATTCTGAAAAATTCATGAATAAATCACAATTAAAGTTATGGCAAGATACTTTACTATATAGTAGTGTTTCCACAGAGTAGCCAGTCAATGTGTTTCACTGAGATGGAGAAATTCACACGCCACACTAACGACAGACGGACATCTTCAACTTCTCCCTAGTGTCAGGTTTCGACCTGTGATTGCACATTAGCTTGACTGATTGGTGTGTTCTGGCAGTTGTAATTACACAAATGTCTTCAGCCAAAGGAAGGGCAATTCACCCAGGCAGGGGGCGGTCTCTGTCTCAATTAGTCTGCTCTGTTTTATCAGCCTCACACCCAACACACTTCAATGGCACTGAGAAGGACGTCTGCTTCACTCTGCTGGTGGCTCCATCCTGTACCTCACTGAACAGAGGACAGTCCTCTGTTCGGGAGGGGGCATTCTATTAGTAATGTTTGCTTGGGAGGGCTGCTCTAACACATTTATGCAAAGAGATGAATAAATAAATGTTAATACATGGAGAATGTACTGCAGTGTGGATTGCTGGGACAAAACGACTATGTCAATTGCAAACTACGCCATCATACAGTGTGCTTGAGATTCATCAAGTGTCACCAACCAAACTAACATCCAGTACAGTGACATCCAGTACAATCTCTCGTTACACAGCTTTGTCCTGAGGGCACAAGACAACATTTTTCTGTTCTTCTTTTACACATAGAAACAAGTTACTTGTGCCTCTGGGCTTCCATTCTTCCCTTCTTCCACACAGCTTCCAGAACGAGAACTGGTGAGGTAAAATCATCAGCAGCTCTTGGCTCCTTCTGTCCACCTCATCTCTCCTCAGGAGAAATATGTGCTGTTCTAAAAGTGCAGCGAGGAAGAGGGGCCAAACCCCTGACATGACAGGGTGCTGGGGTGTGAGCGGGGCTCTGCAGAGCTGCAGGGAAGGGCAGTTGGTGCTGGAGCTGGGTGCTAACACACAGGTCAGACACAGGCTGCAGAAAGATCCTAGTCTCCCAGCACTACCTTGAGAAAACGGGGAGGAAGAGGGCAACCTGAGACAATATCACGTGTTCAGACATTAGTATTGTGAAAAGAGTCAAAATAACAGCCTTTAAAACGCAACCGCAGGACTTTGTCAAAGGATAAAGTTTGTGTCACAATTTTGTTGGAAATATGCGGCCCCAGGAGCTCTCAGGAGAATGTATACTTTGAGCTTTTACCCACAACTGATGGATATATTTTTCCCACCTCTTTGTGTTATGCCCATTAGCAAACACTTTTGTTTTGGCTCTTTCAAATAAAACTTGGTGATTGGCAAGCTTTTGGGAGGCGTATAATGGCAAGAAATCATGCTGACACGCATTTCCGAACACTTTCAGGAACAGTGAGGGACCCTTTTGTGGCAAATTGTTGTGGATTTCCGATTTCAGCAAACACAGAAAACTCTCAATTCTAGAGAACGCATATTTGTCAAACGGTACTCGGTTGAGAGGAAAGCGGAAACACGCTCTCCCTGCTACTAATTGTCAGATGCTGAGAACGAGATCAAATGAAACGTTTCCCCCTCCAATCAGTGCCAAAGAGTAATACCCCCTCGCAGTGCGGAATGAAGCATATGTTTATACTGAAGTATGTCCTGTGTACTCCTGCTGCTTTGGAGACACTCATTATTTGTGGTGTGTGGATATGTACTAATTAAGAGCAGAGACGCTGTTTAACTTTGCCTTCAGAGTACACGTAAACGAATGCTAATTTGTTCCCATTAAAGCATCTTCTCCCCCCCCCCCCCCCCCGGCACCTGAAACTTGGAGCGCTAATGATGACACAGATTCTAACGAGGAATGTCACGTGGGATCTCACCTCTTTTAAGAGTCAAGGAACACCGAGTGACCACATAACAGAACTCAAACCTCCTACCAAGCACCTGTATGTGTGTTCACTTTATCCTGTATGGCAACATGATCTACAATAATAAATAAATAAAAAACAGGGGCTCGATCTAGGACGCATATTCACACACCACAGCATATATGAGGACCAGTGCAATTAAATAACCAAGTTAGGAGCAAATGACAGTAAAGCACAGGACTGTCGCTACACAGTGGACATTTTGTATCCCCTGGCTCAAGCCGGGGTGTTCTAAGACATGTGCAGGGGTAGGTGCCTCGTGCTCAAGGGCAGGCTGGGGGCAGGACATGTTTACATTGGATAATAGATTGGCATGGAGCCAGGAGCAGACAGCACTGCAGAGGCTGTGAACACGGGTCACAAAATAGGTGAAGAAGGAGGGGGGGGGGGGGGATTTGGTGGGAAGGTCTTTACCGGGCCGTTCTCCTCTGGGAAGAGTTGGGAAGTACTGAAATGCTCGGACATTGTTTTTCCGTAATTATTTGTGCAAAACTTAGGGACGGACAAGTTGAACCACACATCTTAAACCGGAGTGATTGATGTACTTGTCAGTGGTGTCTCTCAGTGTCTCTCAAACTCTTGCGCAAGCCTTTTTCCTTATTAAATACATTTGCATGTCCAATATGGGAAGGAATGTTTTATTTGGTGTAGCTAGTTTAAAATGAAGATTAATCACCCTTTGGAGCAAACCTTACCAATCAAGGAGAATTAAGAAGAGACATGGATTGATCTATTTGTATTTGCTCCCATTTGTGTTTGAACAGATTAGCGTCAAAACAAGATGTAGCTCTCTCGTACATAAGAAAGCAATTAATTCCTGTCCCTGAAAGTGTTACCCTGTCCATCATGAACACGACATTCCTCTTGGACAATTATAAGTTCCCTTGTAAACCATTTGTTGTCTGCTCTGCTCCGGCTCACACAGAATCCCCTTTCCTGTCATCTCCCCTCCCCTTGGCCCCTATTCCAGGTGGCTGGAGCCCAATGAGAGATAGCTCCATTTGCTTGCTAGCTAATTGTATCACTGCTTGGGGCGCAACAATAACGATTGAATTTAGTGAGACAGAGAATGCAAGGGAGAAACAGCATCTTGCAGAGCAACGGAGAGAGAGAGAGGGTGAGAGACAAGGATGGAGGGAGAGCAGGGGAGAGAGGGAGAGGGAGAGAGGGAGGGAGAGAGAGGAAGGGAGAAATAGAAGGGGGGAGATAAATCAAGAGAAAAAGAAAGAGAGTGGGAAGGAGGGTGGGTGGGAGTGAGAGCAATGAAAAGAAGAGAAGCTGACAAGCTGAGCCAATTTTCTAGTGAAATGAGCTTTGCTCCAGGTAAGGAAAACCCTCTCGAGGAAGGTTTAAGCGCACGTTGGAAGAAGAATTAGATACTCAGGCTGCAATGTTGTGTCACAGAAACCATGTCCAACATTACAGCTGGAAATACAGTAACTGTGATTTACAGTGTTGTCATGCCTACCTCACAAAGCCATAAATAAACGACTCGGTTCCTGCTGTAAACAGTTGAGTTTGGGGAAACCTTTCAACCAGTAGACAAGTGGCATTATTTGTAATTGCGATCATTATAGGATAGCTGTAAGTGATCTTCTCATCAAGTATCAGTTGGAGGGTTTCCCATTCACGGTGCTATTTCTTGGATCACAGTAGCATCTCCGTACCTGAAAAGGAAACCCTCGCCTGACGTGTGCATAGACTGAGAGAAATGTCAACTATGCACAAGGTTTTCTTTTTCTGTTTGACTGAGCTGCTTTTTCAGGCCATTTTCTGCCTGACAGGCTGCCTGGCAACAGGAGGAACAGGAGTCTGTGGCAGGAAGAAGAGAACTGTGGTGGAACACTACACAGGAAGTCAATTCTAGGAGTTCTGGATTACATCTCTATGAAGCTTTGGTCAGGCATCATCTTACACTGTTTCCCTTCAGAGAAACCAAACCTTTTTACTTTCCCTGTCTTTAAAGAATAGTCATAGCTGCCATTCCCACATATAGAAACGTCTGACGTTAGAGTTTCTCACTTTTCTCATGCGAGATATAAATTGGCAACAGCCTTATCTAAACATAGCACAGTGAGCTGTGTGTTCTGGGTGTAAGCGATGGATCTTGACCTTTGCGTCATCATTCAGCAGTCTGTTTCGATGGGGAAAATTATGATTCTGGCCTTCGCACAGAGAGACAATTTACTTTAGTTCTGATTTTGGTGGGAGGACATGGACTGGGGTATATACAGTATTTATGGAAAGGTTCTGACTGGGGCCACACCCAGATAGCAGATCTAGGACACACCTTGAAGTGTCATCTACTGCAGTGCCACTCAGCTCTATTATGAAATCTCCTCTATGACCTGTTCTATGGAGTGCACTTAAGATTTACAATACGTGTAAATATTCCACCTGATCATTTTGCTAGCTCGTGCCTTTTTTCTAAGTTGTTTTCCCAGGGTGCCCTGCAGGATTATTTGACTGTGCGATGGACATCTTAATGGCTGTTGTAAATAAACACCAAGGTCAAAGGGAAAGTGCTGATGACATACATTAGAGAGAGAAAACCACAAAGAAAGATGTAAGCCGCGGAGAACAGGAGGCAAACTCGGCTGACCATTAGCCACTGGTTATTTATCTGACGGGAGAGGCCATTTAACACTTCCTGTCTGATTTGCGGGTGTTCTTCATGCCCTGCCCACCGACATCAATATGGGTGTCAGTAGTTACGGCCCTAAATTACATTTTGATGGTCATCATCAATCTAAACCTGTTTCTATGTGTGTGTATGTTTGCGTTTAAGCATTTTGCCTGAAGTTACATTTCAAGGAGAAATGACCAGTCAGTTCATAGCCTTTTAATTAAGAACACATTTACCTCCTGGTTACAGGGCCCACTACCACCATGTCGTCATTATTCTGCGGTTCTTTAGAAAGACTCTTCCCAGAGAAATTTTAGGAACTAATAGACAAAGTGTGAGAAGTGTATCTTGAACTGAAAAAATGTGTATCTTTGCATGAATGGTGTGCTGAGCAGCTAGAATGACTGCAGTCTCGGGTGTAATGGACACCTGACAGAGACTCTCCTCTCTAGATCACATGGCTGCTCTCTATTTCCTGGATGAGTGAACAGTTTCCTCCCCAGTCCAGGTACAGAACAACCCACTTTCAGAGGGAAACTTATTTGAGTTTGGACCCAGCCTGCAAAGATTTGCACTAATCACTGTATAAGCAAATTGTGTAACACTTGCATAACAGGTTGTGCATTTTCAGGGATATGTTGAAAGAATCTGTGAAACCTTAAACTGATAAAAGCTGCGTGTGTATTTATTTGTGTGTGTTTGGACGTCTTTGTGTGTGTATTTGTGTGTGTGTTTGCACGTGCGCTTGTGTGTATGTGTAAAGTCAGGTATTGTATCTGAAAATTCTTTGTTTCTGTGGAAACTAAATTTAAGTAAACCACATTACTTAGAAATACTGTACTGCAGATCCTTCATCCTTGAAATATTTGATCTTAAAGTTACACAATAAGTGCAGTTGGGCGCCATGACAATAGTTTATTACAGTAAGGGACCCATGTCTATGATGAACAATAGTGCTAAATGTCCTCTTAACAGACCTGTTGAAATGTAGCATACAGGTGGATTTACTTTCTGTATCTCCCATACAAATTGCAATTGAAATTGATCTGAACCCATACCAAATAGGCCTACTGTGTGTTACAATTCAATGAAACTATTCCAATCCTTACCTCGACTTCTCTTCACTGATAACTGAGAACAGGTATCTGCAGGAGGCTGGCCTGACTAAAGACTCTAAAGTCTTGTCCCTCTGTCTGTGTCCCAGGAGGGCAACCGGACGACAATGACTGGTAAGACTCAGACCAGCAACGTGACCAACAAGAATGACCCGCGCTCCCTCAACTCCCGAGTCTTCATCGGCAATCTCAACACAGCCATTGTCAAGAAGACTGACATAGAAGTCATCTTCGCCAAGTACGGCAAGATAGTGGGTTGCTCCGTTCACAAGGGCTACGCTTTCGTCCAGTACGTGAGCGAGAGGAACGCCCGTGCCGCCGTGGCCGGAGAGAACGCCCGCGTCATCGCCGGACAACCTCTAGGTGAGTCATCGTTTTTTGTTGATTTTACCTCTGGGGCATCTGAGTCGTGTGCTTCTTGCTGGTTTGCTGTTTATCCTCCAACGATATGTATTTAAGAACAGGAAATGGTCATCCTGGTGAGAGGCAAGAGATACTGCACATATCCACAAAGCATCTACACAACAGAGAACTATTTATGTATCTTGCGTGTGTTTAAATGTAGCTTGCACTAAGTCGGGGAAGTGGATTGTCCCTCATGGGAGCAGGTAGTGCCTCAGGCGTCTCTCAGTCTTGTTTAGATATTCCCATTGCACTTAGTTGCTGAAGTGTCTATGTGTGTCATGCTACAAAAAAAGGCCCTAGATACTGAATCCATTAACAGAAGATTCACCATATGTGAGTGGTTTGGGAGTTTGCTAGACAGTCACTTTGTAAAGAGTGTCAAAACACCATCAGGGTCTTGAAGAAAAAGTGTTTGGGCGAAAACAACTACTAATAAAGACTTGGATTATGCATGGGAGTGTTAAGATGATTCTGGAGTAGATGTGTAATGTTGATGCTTCCTCGGGTTCAACCTCAACAAGTTTTCAATTCTGTTCTCTGAAGTTCAGTTGGTGACTTTCTGACTACAATTTACAGTATGTTTTCTGGAGTTGTCCAGGCAAGGAAAAGCAGTCATGTGGTTTCTGGGATGCTAGAATATCTCTGTACTAGTTTCTGCTGCAGGAGAATTGGAGGTAAACTGCAGACACTCTGCAGAGCTGGGTGTCATCGCTGACCTCTTGAGTGAGAAGCTTTTAAAAGGAGGGTCTAGACATTATCATACTTAGCCTACTTAGCCCTATATGCATATACACATATATATATATATATATATATATACATGTTTTTTTAATAATCTGTGAAAAAAATCAACTTTTTAAATGTCATGCAGTTATTGTGCGCAGGTTGTTGAATGGAAATACAGAATGTTGTTGCTGGTGCTTCATGTTGGAAAAGATAAAACATTGAAAGGTTGTCAGTTTTTCTGAAAATGTAAACACATTTTAAACGTAAGTCATCCTCACAGACAATTGTACGTGTTGTGTTATGAAAGAGAGAAAACCAGAGAGAGGAATATATTTAAATAGCGATGGAGCGAGGATGAGAAAGAGAGAAAGAGAGAGAGTCATCCTATAACCCTTACATAATCACCAAGCAGAAAACAGCAGGTGTTTGATGTATTCTATGAACGATGATGGACCCTCCTTCTACAGCTGACTAATACATTTCTGCACATCTCCCTCTCTATTTTCCCTCATAATAAACTTGAGTGTTTGGTTTCCTGAAAAAGCAGGGAATTGCCTAATGGAATCCAATCAAGATTGGCAACATTACAACCATGCACACATGAGTCTCCATTAATCCAAACAATTAACGAAAGGTTAGAGCAATTTATACTTTTGGGGGTTTTCCATGTGGTTCATCAATATTCTGCAACATCTCTCAGAGACAAAATAAGTATACATTTCTTATAAACCTTATTCTTTTATAATTCTAATTATACATGTCTTATACATTTCTTATTTGCTTTCCAAGGGATGAAAACAATGTCAGACTACTTACTATAAGAACCATCTCAATATGTTTTATTTATTTATAAAACTCTGACTGGAGTGGTTTACTCAGACAAACTCCCCCTTTTGTCTCTGTTGAGAATGTCCTTTCTGAAACACCAGTCTATGACTACAGGTACTGTACAGTGCAGTTTGGTTGCATACTGTCTACAAATGGTAGGTGTATACAGTATATGAGTGCACATGAGCGTGGTTATGCAGTACAGACACTCTCCTTGCCTCGACGTGTTTGATTTCATGTGCATGGATGACAGCGCCTGTGGAATGACGAGGATTTTCATCACAGCAAAGGTCATTTCATCTCAGCTTGGTTAGGAGGCAATTCTGCAATCATGATTGCTCAATCTACAAATCCTGGGGCTGAATAGTAGTCGAAAATGCATCCTTGATTGGCAATTAATGACACCCTCCCGTGCGTCCTGCCGGACTGACATGCTTTATTAAGATGATGCTGGATTGAGGTGCATTGTTACGTGTGCTGTGATACGTCTGCTCTCCGACAGGACCGTGGCACTGCAGAAGCACTGAACTTCCTGTTCCCTGAACTCATTACTATGGACCGTGATCGCCTCCTACTTGTTTACTTTGGGATGAAGACTCCAGTGCTGCATGCCATTGCTGATTGGGTAAAAGGTTCAAGCAGCTTTGAACCCCATGACATAGTCCACTACTGAGATACATGATGGCAGTTCATATTACACTGCATCGTGAGTTATACACGCAATGCCTTAATGTTTTCTATTGAGGCCATTGTGTGTGTCTTTGGAATGAGAATATGTTGCATCATTAAATTGCGGTCAAATCAGCTGGCCTTTGCCCTTGTGTGACCCAGCAGGAGCATTCTGTCCGTGTGTGTCTGTGTGTGTTTCTGAATGTGTGTGTGTGTCTGCGTGTGTATGTTTCTACGTGTCTGCGTGTGTGTGCGTGCGTGTGTGTGTGTGGGAAGACATGGTCGACACCCAAGAACAGGAAAATGGAACGCACTCAGAACTGGATCCTTTTCCTCCAAACAGAGATTGAAAAATTCCTGCTCCACTGCCCTATCAAATATGCATAAGGGGGATTATAAGATCATATTTAAGATTCTGGCCTAGGTTTTGGCACAGCTCATGCATCCATAAATGTGTTTAGCACTGAGGATCAGTGGCATCACATGCTCCCCAGGACCTGCAGTTAGAAATAGAGAGAATTAAGGTCACAGGAGACGATGGGCAAAATGTGATTACGCTGTATCTTTGGACTGTACATATTGTACACATGAACAGTGGTTTCGCACAGTCAAACAATGTGTTTTTAAAGAGCTTTTTGTATGTTTCAGATTCTGAAGGTCTAATAGAGGTCAGTGCCTACTCGAATGCAGGCATGTAAATCGTAACCTTGGTAAAGTTTGGAAGTATTGAAAACTCCAAGTTCCAGAAGAATACGTCTTTGTCTGTTGCCAAGGTTGAGGTGGCATTTTTGAGAAGTTGCAGTTCTCGTACTCAATCAACTTGTCCTCCAGTGGTCCCAGTGTATGCCTCGTGACCTAGCAAGAATAACTCCCTCTAAAATCAATTATTTAGTGGACGATTCCAAATTATATTCACCTTTACAGCCGTGTCATGGCACAATATACTGTACATCGCCTGTTTCTGTATCAATTGCCAAGTTTTTAACATTTTTATTTGTTGATATGCAAACTGATTAACAAGGTGCTCACTGCTCCAATCCAGGTCTCCACCCTCTGTGTTCCAGTGGCTCCACT
>NC_061067.1:8758734-8761692 GCF_021917145.1 Hypomesus transpacificus
TAATCACACTCTGAGAAGCTGAGAGGGAAATGCTGAGCAGTGAGACACATATTTAGATATTCTACATAATTGTACTCATGTTGCATGTAATCACTGTACTGGATGTATCTATCCTCAAGAAACGGGAACGTAGGCTTTCTGTGAGTATAGACACAAAATATGGGTATGCCAATGAAACCCACAGCCACACACACAGACACAGACACACACACACACACACACACACAGACACACACATTCCACTTGGCAGAATCCACCTAAGCACTGTGACTGTGATTCATAGCTCAGCATTTTCCTGCCTCCTGAACTCAATTTCTAATCACAGAATTAGCTTAGCTTCCCCTGCCAATATGCATGCAGTAATCCATCTCACTTGACCCATGCTACGGCTCCTGCCATATAGTAAAGGTGTGTGTGTGCTTTGATGTGTGTAGGTGTGGATTTGTATGTGTGCTTGGATGTAATTGTGAATTGGTGTGTGTTCTTGTATCTGTGTGCAGGTGCGTGTGTGTGTTTGTGTGCGTGTGTGTGTGTGTGTGTGTGTGCCATTAGGTCAAGGAGGACAGGATTGGTCACAGAACGTCCCTAGGAGTGTAGCTTGATCGAGGTGGCACTGAATCAACTAGGTTCTACTGGTTATTGTGTACTGTACTTGTGTGTGTGTGTGTGTGTGTGTGTGTGTGTGTGTGTGTGTGTGTGTGTGTGTGTGTGTGTGTGTGTGTGTGTGTGGTGCCTGTGTGTGTGTGTGTTATCATGGGGCAGCAGAGAGACCAGTGGTGTGTGACCTTTAAACAGAGCATCCCCCCTGACACCAGAATAGACAGACCTGACATGAACCTCTGGAATGGAATAGCTGCCCTTTTTACGATCCATTCCCATTGATCAGCTCACTGTGTCTGGCTCCTTACTCATGCCATAATCATCAACTAGTCGCATCTGAGGGGAAAGTCAGACTCTTCTACATGGAGAAGAGAAAGAGGAAGTCAGTGCTCAAAAGGTTACATATTTTGTGCTGTATGATTCATGATTGCTAATTACACATGCAGTGCTAATTATTGTGATCCTTGGGGGGTCTTTTTTGCCCACAGTTAAAGGAGTGTGACAGAAAAGTGGTTCCAGGGCAAATTAAGAATACTCCTCTAGAGCACCCTTGAAAGAAGGAATTTAAAGAATATTTTGTGTACAGTGTAAACAGCCTCTAAAGCTGGCTGCATGGCCTCTAAGCATCCTGCTCTCTGCAGTCTAGCTTTTCTCCAACACTGCTGCAATTTCCCTTTTTCTCTCTCTATCTCCCTCCCCCCCTCTCTTTCTCTCTCTATCCCCCCCCCCCTCTCCACCCCCTCCTTTCTCTCTCTCGTTCTATTTCTCTGTCAGTTTTTTACAAACACAAACAATTACAAGCTAAGCTAAAGGAGTGTGAATCATTGCACAGTCACAAGCTGGTTTATAAAGTCTGACTCACATTTGGAGCAACATGTCAGTCCTTGGCTCCTCCGACCCCTAAAGGTCACTATAAACATGTTCCCGTAAATAACAAGCTTTACAGTAAGTCCTTGGTCGCTAAGCCCCTATGGCCCCTGTGTTGACGTCCATGAATGCTGTTTAGTATGTTCTTCATGAAGCCCTACACATCGCTTGATGTTATCCCAAGCAGGCCAGAAACAGCAAGAAGCCCTCATGCATGACAGATTCAGAATTCTGACCTTGGTGTAAACCCTCTGATTGCTTGTGTGTGTGTGTGTGTGTGTGTGTGTGTGTGTGTGTGTGTGTGTGTGTGTGTGTGTGTGCGTGTGTGCGTGTGTGTGTGGTTAAGGCAATGTTATCCAGTTCTTGGTAAATGAGAAAAGGCCTTAACAAGCACCACTGTCACAATATGTTTTTACCAAGATATGTTTTTTTTCTTTCAAAACTGTTTTGGTCTGGCAGGCTAAACAGGGTAAGGAAAACAAACAGAGCTCCACTGTTCCTCAGAGAACGAGGTCGTCTTCTAAAGTGGGCCACTGCTTCCACGCAAGTCCACCGGGTGGATGCAGAGACACGTATAAAAAATAAAATGTAAAAAATATTGGTTATTTAAGTCCACATGAATGTGTGCGTGTGTGTTCAGCAGAGTGTGCCATCTCTCCCAGGCCTACCTGTGTGACAGCATTATTAATGGGTCGTGTCTGTATTTATGGACCTCATCTTCCTGGAGGAGATGAGCTGACTTTAATTTGAGAGGAGGGGAGCGCTGGTGTCAAATGAGATCTGGGTCCGAGCTCAGATGATCAGGCCTAGTTATAACGGGAGAGGAAATTAATCAAATATCAATTACGTTTGAAATGATGGTAAATACGTTGTCAGTCAGGTCTTGTGTTTGTTTAAGGAAGCCTTATGAACAGGCATGATGTGACCAAGACTGGGTGCAGGTTATCGCTCAGTTCTTTGTGGTCACAGAGCGCCACACGGTGGTAGGTCTTGGTCAGTGCTACAGTGGAAGGATGAAATATGTCTACGCGTTATTATGGCCACAGAGTATGCATGTTTCGACCTATTGGATCTTTGTGATGTTTCAGTTTGAAAGTATTCAATGTTAAGCCACACATAGATTTAGGTTGTTAACCCTTCATCGATTATATACTATAATCTTCTTACACAGCCCTGAAGTTAATTGAAATGGAAATGTTAAATGTTTTTTGCCACCATTTTCTCTTTAAAGGATGATATCCTGAGAAGGTAGAATGTCTGATACTTAATCCACTTACAGGTATTGCTGAGGATTAAAGCAGAGTATGTATTTCTAACAGGATTTGATACACATAATGCGCACTGGTATTTTCACTGTGCCTGTTAGCTATCAACTTTTTGACTTAGACTTTTCAGAAAGTGTCAGTGTTTTGTGTGGTGTGTGTGTGTGTGAGAGAGAGAGAGAGAGAGAGAGAGAGAGAGAGAGAGAGAGAGAGAGAGAGAGATAGAGAG